>NC_047046.1:41307240-41367240 GCF_011762595.2 Tursiops truncatus | reverse complement strand
GCCTCCTCCTCCCCGCCCGGCGTCCCGCTCGGGTTCGCCTCGGCGCGCAGCTCGTGTAAACAATCGCGAGGAGCCTGCCCGCGGGCGCCCAGGACCCCGGCCCCCCCCCACCCCGCTCCAGCCCCAGAGCACCCTTCTCGGCCGTTCGGAGAAAGTTGACCACCCCTCGCCCCTGCTCCTCCCGCCGACCCCTTTGGTCTTTTGCTTTGCGTGATGGGGTCCAGCTCCCCGTCGTCCCCGGTAGAGAGGGAAGTTTTTGGGTTGCCTGTGGGGGATTGGGGGGGGCGCGCTGGCTGGCTGCAGCGGCGTGGTTGGGGGCGGGGGAACCAGAAGTTATTGATCTGGTGGCTGTGGTGGAATGTGGCGAGGAGAGTCACGTGGTGGCCTCCTCCTCCTCCTCTTCGGCCTCCTCCTCCTCCTCCTCCTCGTCTACCTTCCCCAGCCTCCTCCTGGGGAAACTGGGGGCGGCCGGCCGCTGGAAGCCGGGAGGTCTGGCGCTCAGAGGCCGAGAGCGGGGAGGGCGAGCCGCGGAGCGCGAGGACCGGAGGAGGTGTGGGCCCGCGGGGCGTGGAATCGGGACGAGGGCACGGGGGCTACGGCGGTCGGCGGCTGAGGGCCCGCGACCCCGGAGGCGGAGGACAAAGGGCGGCTTGTGCGCCCGCCGGGGCCCGCGGGGTCCCGCCGAGGTCCGCGCGGCCCGGCCCCGCCCTCTGGTCCCCGGCGACGGCGCAGCATCCTCTTCCTCCTCAGCGGCCCGGGCCCCGGCGCCCAGTCGCCCTTGTTACTGCCACCCGGACTCCCGACTCGGCCGCTGGTCGGGGGAGGGGTGGGGAGAGCCGGGCGCCTCACGCTCCCGGCCCCGGCCCCCGCCGATGTGTATTTATGAACTCGATTAACGGAGCCCTCACCGCACACACAAAGCCCTTTCTTCTCCAGGGAAGGGACGGGGTGGGGGAGGGCCTCGCAGACTGGAACGCTTTCTTTTTCTTCTTGAAGCACAGAAGTTTTAGTTTGAAAACGAGATGAATCATTGACGTGTGTCTTGACACAGTTTTTGTGGTCATTTCCATTCACGTGAGCCACACATTTTCTGGGAAAACCTAGACCAAGGGCCTGAAAGATGCAAGCGTGGAGAGTGAAAAAATAAACGCCACGGGCGTGCGCGGGTGTCAGGGTAACGGCGGACGACGCTCGCGTTGGGGGAACTTGCTGTGAGACTCTCAGCTTCCTTAAAAGTCACGCTGAGCGGAGTACCAGGACGAACCTCTTCCTCGTCACCTGGAAAGAACTTTCCGAGTTTGATAGGGGAGCGCTTGGCGTCAGCCCGGTTTTAAGGGCTGCTGGGGGCTTTTTATTTTTAAAAAGTTTATTGAAGTTTGCACAGTCGGTAGTTTTGCTCATCTGCAGTTTCTGGGCATTCAGCTCGCCTGCCTTTGGAATGAATTCACGGTGAAAGTTCTGTTGATTGTGGTGCATGTGCTACCCCGGGCTTCCTAAAGAAGATTTATTCTCATGCACGTAGGATTTTATGGGCGGTCAGTGAAGCTGTCAGTTGGCGGTATTCGCAGGGCAGTCTTTGACAAGTCGGATTGCAGAATAACTGGGACGGAGACCTGTGCAGTCCTTAAGTTAATAAGCAAAAAGATGGCAAGTGAAAATGAGTAGAGGGCATTTTATTCTTTTGTTATATTGTCACATCGCAAAAATATTCCGGTATCTTCTCCATGAAGATACAGCATCTGTGTTTCAACCGCCAAGTTCTAAATAAAATATTTACGTTAAAAACAAAGATTTAGCTTCCATTTTCTGGGTGGGCACGGAACACAGTGGTGGTCTCCTCTGTCAGATGCTTGGAAGGCTCCCAGAAGAGCGAGTGGCCTCAGGTGGGCTGGCTGAGCTTTGGGGTGAGAAGCTGAAGACAGGAATAAAAATAGTACAGTCCTCACTGAAGAGTGGATTTGTTTTTCTTCAGGGCATGCATTTACCTGGAAAAACGCATATTTAGATGAGCTATGTCAGATGAGTAATTGTGATATTAGTAGCGGTCTTGGAGCAGTAGAATGGCATTCTGGGTGGCTCCTGTTAAATCCCTAGCCTTTTCGTCACTATTTTCCTTCCCCTGTGTCTTCCAGGAAGGGTCTCCATTTTCCAAAATGTGTTCGAGGAGTGTTCTGTCCATTATATTGTTTGGAAGGTCACACTTGGATCCTAGAAAAGCCAGGGAGGTATTATTATGACAAATACTCTGGCATAGTAATACTAATAAGCAATGAGCAACACTTTGCTATCAGCAGGCATAGCAAGGCAGCTTTGATTTGTTTCTTTTATGAAGAACTGATTAGTAGTTTTGCAACTAAGAGATAAAAATGGTGATTTTGTTAGAGGAGTGACAGTATTTCAAAATCTTGCAGATTGCTTTTCACCAGTTTGAAGGAGGCATCGGAAACCATGAAAATGCGATGCGCCCTTCTAAATAAAACATGAAGTTCTGCATTCAATCTCCAACTTGTCTCCTACATCCATACTATTTCTTTAACAAACAAGGTTCAAAAGATATTTCTGCTATGGCTGTCATTTCTGATATCATAATTTGAAACTCGTGTCTCAGGGGAGTAGTTTACATAAGGCAGGTACAAACATTAAAACAAAATGACAGTTAAGTTTGGAGTTTTTGTTTCCAACCAAATCCTTAAACATAAAGACTATCAAAAATTCTATTAATAGTTGAATTTATTTGGGGTACTCATAAATTTAGCATTTTGAATGAATATCTACTTTAAATTTTGCACGATTTTTTGTTCGTAGCAAACTTTTGTGTAATTGTCCCAATAACCTGCCTCCTGGGAGTGGCTGCCAGGTTTCTGGCTGCAGTGGAGCGTGCTCTGCTTGGTCTCCTTACGTCCTCTAAAGTGCATTATAACTGTTAAACACCAAAGAGATTCACTTTTCTATTTGTGAAAGCTGCGAACTATATTTTGAAACATGCAACTGTTTTACCCCTTCTGCTCTCAGAGCCCTAGCATCAAAATTCTCTCAGTCCACACACAAAGTCAAGAAACTTATTCTGTCCTTAATGCTGCGAATCTTCAGAATAACCCTTTCTGTCTAATGGAACCGAGAGTGAAAGCCAGTATTTAGAGGCATGGATGGTCAGACAATTAAATGAGTTACCCTCTACCCCGTTTGCATCATTTGGCTATTTATCTCAATTCCTGAGAGTAACCACGAGATTTGAATAGATTACCTGCCTGAAAATAGTCCTGCTATCCGCTTGTTTTCTGAAGTAGCAAGTCAGTGGCATCAAATTGGTCAGTTATGACCTACTTCTGTCTTTTCTTGCTGGCTCTTTATTCTATTTCTTGTGGTGCTTCTCTGATGGAAGTTTCTCTGCCATTTCACCTGATAAAAACAATTTTGGGGGAAATTTACTCCAAAAAGCACTTGTAAGAAGGAAAAAGTGGTCTACTTCATAAAGGTGTGATATATTCAGGAAGAGCCAAGTTATAAAGCTGGTGAGGAGAGAGGGGAGCACTTAGACATGTAAATGGCCAAGTTAAACACAAGACAGAGTTAGGATATCTGGACCCTCACGTGTTCATAAACCCATACCAGGGGTCTCTAGAGAGAAATGGTGGGAACCAGGGAGAAAGACAGCCCCAAAATACCTTGTTTAACTTGGCTGTCACAGTAGCTAGCCCTTTGTAACTTGGCACATTTTGAAGTTATCACACTTAGAATTGACCTTTTTCCTTTTTCCCATTTACCTTCTTTTGTACTTATAAAGTGTTTTTTTTTTAAGAAGTAATTTATTTAGAGGTGGCAAAAATATAATGAGGTGGCAAAAATTCAGCTCTCAATTTAAAGAAGAAATGTAAACTATAGAATTTGAAAGAAAAGGCAATGGGTTTTAAGTCCATAACCTTTCAAAAGTCAGAAAACCTATCTACTAGGCTGTATTCTCCGGTGGAAAAGCTCTTGAAATTGTAGGTGTTAAAAAAGCCACTGCAGGGAGCTTGTACTAGCTCCTAAATTTAATAGAAACATTAAACTCTCCAATCCTTATTTAAACACATTTTTTTCAAAGTCAAAAATATATTTCCTTATAGGTAGACAGGTGAAGTATAACTAAAAAAAGAAAAAAAAAGTGGTTCTCTTGTACTCTGTGTTTTATTTATTAAAAAACAAAAACAAAAAAACAACTCCTTATCACTAGAGGTTCAGTTTTGGTTTTGGAGATGATGCCATAGTAAGGAAACTATCGCATTAAGACAGTAATAGTTTGCTTTTAATTAAAACCTGCAATATAGATTTTTGCTCAGAATTATTTTTAGATAAATGAAGCATGACTCCCTTTTTTAATAACTAGATTTAACCTAAGGTAAGTTTTTTAAAAAAATATTGAGAAAATATCTACATATATTCTTTTTCATAATTGTGAGGGCAAAATACTCTACTAATTCTGCAGCACACAGCAATGTATGCATTTACTTTAGGATTTAGATGCTAAAAAGCCTGATTATTGGAAACACTGCAGCAGCTCAGTGTTTGTACCACCTTCAAACAGTTGCAGTTGGACTTTTATGCATCTATCAAGCAGGGACTGTTTCTTCCCTCTACCACCTCTAAATTATACTGACTAGATGTTGAAGTCATTAAATTGATTATAGTCCAATCAGTAGACAATCCTACATAAACAAAAACAGCAATTACAGTTGGCACGAATCCCATGAGTGCTAGTCAAACTTCCAGGACTGATGGTCCAGTGAGTCTTTTCCAAAATGCTGGTTTCACAATTTCAGCAGTTCTGGCAGCATCTTCCTAAAGGGAGGGAACAAAAATTCATAAGATTCCACTTGGCCTTAAAAACAAAAACATCTGTTTGATGCCTGAGTGGATTGTTGGCTTTTGTTCATCCAGTCAAAAAAGGGTGAAAAATAGAATATTGAACATAAAAGCGTACATGTAAAAATGAAATTACAAAGGGATTTGAGATTAGCAGCTTTTTATAAAGCAAGCTGTTAATAATTTTTCTTTTCTGTTTTGCCAGAGTATTCCCATATCCCTTAAAATCCATTGTAGTTATTGACAGCAGTGATGTCTAATAGTGATGACAGAAGTTTTCAACTTTTTGCTTTCAGTAATTATACTTAGTTCTTTTTGCTTGCTTGTTTGGGTCATTGCAAGTCTTGTAGCATATTTGTAGGATATTTCTTTTCAACTTACAGGAACATTTTTGCTCCCTTCCTTTTATTTTTAAAGGAAGCCAGTTTTTGAGAATTGGCTAGTCTGGTAAATTCTAGTGAAATACTTGTTCACATAAATAGAAACATAATATCAAACATACTTGCTTGAGTTTTCATTTTGATGTAAAACCATGCAATGAGGAGAAAGAGGTTTTGATAGTAGAAAAGAGCAATTCTACCAAGATCAATTAAGAATTTTATGAAAGGTATGTTTTTCCTATTAACTGTGCTTTATTAATTCATCTGACAGAATTCACATTGCTGGTTTAATGTCACTAATTCTGTTGCCATAGAAGACATTCTTCATGGCTGGATTTAATGAATACCATGTTGAGTTTTTAGTTATTTCGTAGAGAAAATAATTTTAAGACTTGCAACATATTTTAGAAGCCTTATGGATTGTTTAAAATGTAAATGTTGTCATTAAGTAATATGTTAAAGAATGCTCTTGAATTGAATGAAATTTTGATACAAAGGCTGATATTCTGGCTAAGTATTTTCCCAGATGTATTTAATTTTTTTCTCCACTGACTCCCATTGTGCTGTCAAAGGTTAAAGTTAGTTCTGTGGGGGGGATGCATGCAAGTTTCTAATCCCATTTCAATTAAATCTGAAATATGTTCCTGTTTTTTGTTTGGGGATTACATGGTACACTAGCTAGGATTGCATATACCTTGTTTGCTGTAATGAAAGTGTACTTGTCTGATTTAAAATACGTTCTGCAACAATATTATGACAAAGCAATTAAAACTTAAAGTTAACATTAGTAAATTTAAATAGCCCTGATATAGTATTAATCAAATAGTGTAAGGAAAGCTTTTAAATGGTTTAAATAATTATGCAACTCTTGGCATAAAAGCCTAACACAAGATAAATCTTTGAAAACTAAGAATTGTGGCTTTTTTTTTTTAAAAACTTTAATTTTAGGCAGCTTGGGCTTTTAGCATGCATCACATTCCACCTCTAGTATAAGTAATTATGCCAGTTTAGTAATTATTAGAGATGAAAGAAATTCAGTAAGACATGAATTCTTTAAAACTTCAGTAGCTTCAGTTTTAGCAGGCATGATGATCAAGTAGCAGTTACCCAGCTGCCTGGGGACCCTGCCACAGCTACAGGCACTGGGCTGATCTTGGGGGTATCATTATTACGGCAGCACACACTACCGTTGGCATTTCTATTCTAGATGTCTGATTGCAGAGGTTTATAATTTGGTCATTAAGAAAAAACATCCAGATTCAAAGATTACTGTCTAGAAATTCCCCTTTTTTAGAAACCCCTCCCGAAAAAGGATAAATGCTTACATTTAAAAATTATTATTTTAAATTGGACACCAGTTTTAATTTCATGGGATAGTGAATGCTTTGAAAAATTCTGAAAAGAAAAATACATACGTAAATTTGTCAGTTGCATGTGTATGCGTTGAACATGTGTTGAGCATGTAAAGTCTTGTTTTCAAATGAAGATGATTTGGTTTGGAAAGCATATACTATTCATGCATGGGCATAGCTGTCTCCCACTGAATGTGGTCAAGTGACTGACATTCAGAATACTCATTTTCATAATTCTGTAGGAATTATGTTTTGGTTTCAATGAAAATTTTTATATGTGTGAAATCAAAAGGTTTCAGTTATCACAACTCTGTATGAGACATATACATAAGCAATATGTACGCACATACAAACATACTCTGACGTTCTATTTAAAATATACTTTGGTTAGTGAATTCATAGTGTTAATCACTTTTTAAGGAAAAAAATGGATTGAATTGGATTTTGCCTAATAAAAATTGGTATCATTGTAAAGAATAGAATTTTTTTAGAAATTAAAATCATTGTACCATTGAGGTTCATTATTTCACTGAAATTATTTCTCCTTTCTTTCTCAAGATTGGCTTTTCCCCAAATTTCTTATCCCATCAGCGCACTATGAGAGATATTTCAAGATGGAAAGTTATTTACCTGACGGGAACGAAGGAGATACGTGGTTCTCATTCTCAAGTATAGACAGTTGCATATAGTCATACGGAATACATTTGTGAAAACCTATGAAGAGCTGAAGGGTCAATAAGGTGAACGATAAATTCCTGTACTGAAGGGGTGCTGTGACCAGGACTCTAAAACAATATTACAATTTTTTAAACAATATGTTGACTCTTAGAAACAATTTCTGGCATTTCAAATGTGTTCCTTAATGTTATTCCTTTCCTTTACAATAGAACCAGATTAGGTCTAGTAAGCGCGTGAATATGACTAAATGGTATTTGCTTTCAGCATTCCTAATGATTTAGCGTGTCTCAATTGTTAGAAGTGTTTTAGACATATGCTTTCTATCACTAGTATCACACTTTTGTCTTTTCTTATTTTTATACATTTAAGGGAGTTAAGTATTCACAAACACCACTCTACCAAGTACCAGTGAAGCCAAAAGAGAACTTCTGGTTGGGAAGGTGGTGCTTCATGAGTTCCAGTGAATGTTTTGTTCATTAGCTGTTGTACGGAGTCTGAGATTGCTCTGTGAAGATTGCTCTGTGAAGGCTTGGGGCTGTCAGTGTGTAATATACAAAGTTAGATGTACTTTTTGCGGACATGAGGCAAGGGGTGAAAAAGAACTGTGGACTCAAGGGAATGCATATTCATTCCTGGAAAGAGTTGAGAATAAAAGCAGAAAAAATCAGTGATGGTCATAAGTATTGTGACTTGGATATTAGTGCCAGCAAGGAGATGGCTGTGGAGTGGAAAGGGCGCAGGGGGCGAGCTCGGATTTGCTGCCTGCACTTTTTGACAAGTCACCTTACCCTCTGTTCTCCAGGATTCGGATTTCCTCTCCGTAGACTGAGGGGGCTCATTTCATCGTTCAGCAAGTTGTTTTTCGTTTGTTTTTTCTACTGCTTATTTTGTCCCACGCACTGTGCTAGTCCCAAATACTCAGTTGTGAACCAGACATAAGCTTTGCTCTTATGAAGCTTAGAGTTTAGAAAATTGGATGAGATGTTAAATACTTTCCATTGCTTTTTAATTTGGGGGAAGAAAGCAATGCAAGTGGTGGGAGATATGTGTATATGGTATATTCACTTTTCAGCAAGTTGGGTCTGTTAAAAAAGTTAGATAAAATGAGTTTCAAAAACATTTTTGGCACCGAAAGTTTGGTGAGTTATACTTTTTGAGAATGGTGAGCTTTGTTTTCTCTTATGATTAAAAGGTAGATACGCTCACTTGAACTGAAACCACTAAATACAATAGAATATCTATTTCCAACTCTTTTTGGATTTAGGTCATTGACTTTGCAATATCTTTTAGCCCTCCTAACAGATCTAGATAATGTTTCTAAAAGCTAATTGTGTGACACTAAAGTAAATTTTTTAAAATTTCAAAGAATTTGTGGCATCCTTGAAATAATTGGAGGCTCTTGGAGAATGTGTATGATATTAATATTAAGAAACAGCAAAACTAAACCTCAATTAAGAGTCCCTAACTGCTATATAAAATCGAGGTGAAACAAGTCATGAGGAATTCATTCCATTAAATATTCAGGAATAGAACACTAAAGAATGAACCAAGTTAGTAATGAAACGTCCATAGCGCAGGTTTAATTATTTTTCCCCAGGGAAATAGGTGAATGCCTTGAAATAAACTTTTACAGAATCATGGATCTTAAGCATAAGACACTTTAGGGATAATGATATTGGTTGTCTTGATGGTCTTCATGTTCAAAGACGTGAGTGCAGAATCAGCGGTGATGGTGGAGTGTAACTGACCAGAGAGAAAGATGATCACATGAAATCCCTTTTGCTTCCTCCAATATCATATATGTCATTTTCATAAGTATTGGATCACTACATCAAATTTTTAATCTTCAAAATAAAACCATTACAAGATAATAACAGCATTTTATAGCTCCCGTTAATTGTAACTGTTTTTTATACTTGCTGATTTGCATATTTAAAATCCAATATGAGTATGATGGTCTGGCAGACCCCTGGAATGGCTTCCTAGCTCTGTCTTTGCCTCTGGGTCCCTCAGGCCAGGAGAGGGTCAGCCAGGTGCCTGACTCATACTAAGTGCTCAGTAAACTTCTGTGGAACCTAACTCACTTTTTTTTTTTTTTTTTTTTAACCAAAGGAATGTGTTGATGACTTCTGAGTTCCCTTCTCTCTCCAACATCGTAGAATTCTCATATTGAAAAATTGTAATTCTTGCAAGTTGATCAGTAATTCATATTAATGGGGCAGGGATGCTTTTAAAATTGTGAACTTGATTGGGTTGTAGCTGAGAACAAAATCAAACAGCAGAGGTTAGAAGGTCTTACTTTTCACTGTGATTTCTTGTCCAGACCCCCTATTTAGGGAGCTAACACAGAAAGAAACATGAATTACACACTGAACCATTCTCAGGGCCTTTATAAGGATTCTGACTCTGTTCAAACTCTGGAATTTTCATAGAGCAGCTTTCAGCTTCTAGATGAGAACCTTGGGCCAGTGACCAATTCACCCCACTAGGGGTTTGTCGTATCTCAACTGGGTGCAGCCCTAGTAGCAGCAGCTACCTTGAACTAGAGTTTGTCTGTATGCGTGAGTGACTCACCAACTCTATATTTGCCTGGATCTCGGGTGGGTTTCTGCAGTGGGCATAGGTGTGAATCTGCAGCTGTGCAAGGTCAAAGTGTGTTGCTTTAAGGCCAGCATTTTAATTTAGTTTGATTTACGCTGGCTCCTCCTCTTCAATTCGTGTCCATCCATTTGCCCAAATGCTGGTACCATTTTCATAAAGCAGCATTTCCCAACCTTTAATGATTTCCCTCGCTTCGCTCCTCCAGGCTTAGATTGTAGATTCTCAGGTTGGTTTTGTACGATAATAAAGGCTTGAATATTGTTTTCATTTCTTAAGATTCATCTCACATCTTCTGTGGGGCTTTTTCTGACCCACCCGAGTTAGAATGACTCCTCCCTTTATTATCCCTTCCATATCTCATAGAAACTATGACAATACCTTGGTGTTCTGGTTTCTCGATAAGCTTTTTGAGAGCAGAGTTCTGTGTTTCTTTTCTTTGAATCCCCATAGCCTAAAATTAGGTGGTAAACAAACAAGCATACAAATGCACAAACAAATGCATTAATGCACTCCTGTGTTTAATCAACAAATATTTACTGCACATCCATCGTTTACCAGTCCTGGAGTGCTAGGAGTTGGGGCTGCTATGGAGGAGACAAGATAGGGTCTATGCCCTTGGGGAGTCACAGCCAAGCAGCGGAAATACATTAAATGAACAATTCAGTAGATACTAGTAATTTATAATTAGGTGAAGGGAAAGCCCTGGTGTTATGAGAACATTTCCCAGAGATATGAGTGAGGTCAGGGAGGGATCCTGGAGAAAGCACTTTCAAACCAAATCTGAGGTTTAATATGTTTTTTGTTGTTTTTTTTGTTTGTTTTTGAGGTACGCGGGCCTCTCACTGTCGTGGCCTCTCCCGTTGCGGAGCACAGGCTCCGGACGTGCAGGCTCCGGACGTGCAGGCTCAGCGGCCATGGCTCACGGGCCCAGCCGCTCTGTGGCACATGGGATCTTCCCGGACCGGGGCACGAACCCGCGCCCCCTGCATCGGCAGGCGGACTCTCAACCACTGCGCCACCAGGGAAGCCCTTAATGTGATTTTGAATGGAAACCATTGAGCATGCTCATGCATGCTACAGGAATTCTTATTGAGTACCAATTATGTGTCAGGTGCCAAGGATACAGTAAGGAAAAAGCCAGACCCAGTTGCCCGTGGGTTTCACGGAGCTAACAGTCTATGAAGACATATTTAGATGACCCTTTGTGTCCCTCTTAATGTTGTTTAACTCCAAACTGTACTTAGTTTTGCAACAATGGTATACATTCAGTTCATACAAATGGTACCTATTATTTGCACGTGACTAGCTTGTGTACAAGTTCTGGCCATCGTTTGTACATGGGCCTGGTTTTTCCACTCTAAGTAAACTACCCTAACTATATTTCTTGAGTTTTTCATCACTTAGATCTATTTATTCTTCCAAATATCTGAATTTCTTATAATTCTTATAATGCTGTCTAAATATGGGATAAACTCACTCCTTTTGGCATCATAAGAGAATTTAACAACTCTCCTCTCCATTTAACCTCATAGATAATTAGGAAAATATATACGAATCATGTAATATGTTTCTGCTTATGATCTTTACAAATTCTTAGCACATTTTCCACATCAAGGAGCAAATACTAGAATATGACAGTGCATTAACAATTCATGAGCATATTCTCTAATTGAAAACTTACATAGAAAAACTGCAGAAAGATTATAAAAAACAGTAATCTACCTACCAACGCTCTTCTTTTTTTTTTTTTCACTTTTCAGCTCACATTTTTTAAACATTTTCTGTTGTCTCTATTCATGATGGTATTATTCACAAAGTCCCAAAAGACAGTCTATGACAGGATGTTTGAAGCTACAACCCTTATCACCGTCCACATAATTCTCTAAGCCAAGTCTTAGTGAGATGCCTCCATACCCTGGACAGGCTAATAGTGTCCCCCTACCCCCAGTCTATCTGAAAGTAGAGCGTTCCTATGAAACCTTTCGTATAGGAACTGGTGTATAGCAAGGAAGCATTTACCTTAGGACACATCTTGCTAACAGATGCACAAAATAAATCGAGATAAAGCACAGATGCTCACAGACACAGTTCAAAGCTCTGGTGGCTTGTTGCTGCGATGCCCAGTGCAGTTCCTGGGGAAGGAGTTGGTGGTGCCACTCTTGCTGCTGGGGGGTGAGCACTGCCTCTATAATGGCTGGACTTGCTGCAAAACAAACTCACGAATGCTATTCTTGCTTTCCACCTTCTTTTCTAAAATCGAAAATCCTCTTCGGATTTCTTTCAGTTAGAGAAAGCAGGTACTAATGTAGATCTTTCATAAAATCAAAGTGGTGGAAAGCGAACTTTCAAAAAGCTGGGGAAATTGGTGATGTGTTGTCCCTACCAACTGTTCTTTTTTTTTTTTTTTTTTTTTTTGTGGTACGTGGGCCTCTCACTGTTGTGGCGTCTCCCGTTGCGGAGCACAGGTTCAGCGGCCATGGCTCACGGGCCCAGCCGCTCTGTGGCATGTGGGATCTTCCCGGACCAGGGCACGAACCCGTGTCCCCTGCATCGGCAGGCGGACTCTCAACCACCTCGCCACCAGGGAAGCCCCAACTGTTCTTTAAATAGGTGTTCCACCGTTACTTAGAGGAGAATTATAGTGGCAATGTCTTCGGCAGCAAACTGGACCATTCTTAGATGGCAATGCATATATGTGGGTATCTTGGGTATCTTTTATTCCCAAACAAAAGTGGGAGCTCTCTATGTTGTCTTCCCTAAGTATATTTCCTAGAAATCCCTCCATATCAGCACTTAAGACCTTTCCCTTTATTCTAACAACTGTGTCCATTGTATGATGTGCTATCATTTATTTCTATTTTTTTACTTATTTATTTTACTATTTACAAATGTTGCTTCAGTGAGCACACACACACATCCTTGCTAACGTGCGATTATATATATGGTGTAAATTTTAAAAATGGAATTGCTGGATAAGGGGAACACCCATTTATCATTTTGATAGATATTGCAGATGTGCCCTCCACAGAGGTAATGCCAGTTCACACTGCTGTTAGCAACAGGATTAGAGAGTGCCTGTGTTTAAATACTTTATCTTTACTGATGTGGCTTGTGAAATAAACAAAATGGTATTTCATTGACATTTTAATTAGCATTTCTGTAATTATGAGCATCTTTTCATATGTTTACACAACCATTTGTATTTATTTTTCTAAGAATTGCCTTTTTATTTCCTTGACTCTTTTATCTTTTGGTTTGAAAGAGCAGCTCATGTTAATAAGAAAATTAGTCCTTTTTCTGACTTACATGTTGCAAATATTTCCCCCAGTTTTCCTTTTGACTTTGTGGGTGGTAATTTTTTTTCCTCTGCCATACAGAAGTTTAAATGTTTTAATTTTCAGTTTTGTCAGGCTTTCCCTCTAACTAATAGAGTTTGTGTCTGACATAGAAAGGTTTTTTCTTTTTTCTGATCATTCTTTTAGTTCTGTCTTCTCATTACACTGGCTTCAGAGCCTTGTCTGCCCCCCTTCACCCTTCTAGGTCCAGCACCCAAGCATATGTGTGGAAATATAATAGGTGCTTAGCAAACATTAAGTAAATGGGTCAGTAAAGTATGGTGGTTAAGAGCGTGGGTGTTAAGTCAGACTCCCTGGGTTGAAATTTCAGTCTGTGGACCTTGGGCAAATTATGAAATCACCTGGAACTACAGTTTCTGTATCTGTAAGTGAGGGTAATAACAGTACCTAATTCATAGGGTTGTTGTGAGAATTCAGAGTTAATTCATGTAAGCGCTTAGAATAGTCTCTGTCAGATAAGAAATACCTAGTAAATGTTTCTTACTCTCACTCTCAAAGGTCTTCTCCCTTTTGTGGGGAAACCCTTCATCCCATGGGCTGCAAGTCTTTTCTGTGGATTTCTAGGTACCCGTGTGGCTGGACACAGCTTTCAGAGGCCTGCCTTGGATGGGTCCCTTGTGGACGTCTTCGCTGGGTTCAGTCCACCATGACCAGTCCCTTCCCACTGGCCAAAGCAGCCCTTGATTCCAAGCTCCACTTTGCTTTGCCAATGTAGAGAGAGTTCTGAAGGAAAAAATCCTGCAGAAATTCCAATTAAAAGGTAATGGAAACATAAAGTGGAGCTAATTAATTTTAGAGCCTCTGCCATCTTCTTGGTAAGTCAGGTCTGTGTGGTTCTTTGCAAAAGGGCCATCACTAAATGCTAATTTGCAAAGGTAGGCTAATCGTTCTTGGGAGAGGAGGTAGAGACAAATAATTCACGTATCATTATGAAGGTTTAATCATAGTAGATTGATTAATAATCCTTAAATTAAAAAGGTTAAAAAAAAAAGGTAAATCTGGTCTTGAGTTTATAAAGGAATTAGCCAAACAAGGGGATGATTTTCTACATCACCATACCCATCAGGAAATTGATCGAGAAGCATTTTCTTCTAGGCTTCAGAGAGGGATTCTGTGTTGTCTACAAGTGGTACGAGTAGAGGGTGTAAAGATGGAATGTGTCTTGCTGGCTGGCTGTTACCTACCAGTCGCGCCTGGCTGTGTCTAGCCGCTGCTTTAATTTTATGTGAAACCTTATCTGGGGGCAGATTGTCTAATTTTCTCTGCTCTTCATTTCTTCTTCATTCTCTTCTGCAGTAAGTCCTAACTGTTCAGTTTGCTTCATTTTTATTTCCCCTTGCCTTCCGTTGCTCATTTAGTCACCAGTCCTCTCTGTGTTTAGTTCATGAAATCACCCAGTCCCCACTCCCAGATTGCTGGGCTCGGACTGTTCCTTCGGGCTTTAGAAACCCAGCCTGTGCCGTTGCCCACTGGTTGACCTCAGTACTCATTTGTCTGATACTCTGGGCAGACACTACCATGTCTTTTTATTTTAACTAAATTATAACCGTCATAAAGTTGTCCTTCTATACGGACAAAGCCTAAAACCTTAATACATTCAATCAGATGACTTTCAAATATCCATTTATACTTTTTCCTTCAACTTTAATGCCAAACGAAGTGAGAGAAATAGTAATTGAAAATCAGGGTGGAGAGAGTCAAGAGGGTTGTGCGAGGCCACTTTTAATGAGTGGAATATCCTTAAATGATAGTAAGTGACAAAGGAAATTCCACTTTGAGATAATTTGAAATAGATATCCTAGAAGACTCTTTAGAAAGGGCTGGGGTGGCCTTTCAGTTTCCTAACAGGTCGACCCCGGCTGGGGCTGGATGTCTTGTTGGAGAAGAGGCGAGAGGCCAGGGAAGTGCAGTGGCCCGAGCGGGGCAAGGATGCTGGAGCACCCATCTACCCTGACGTCTCCAAGACCGGAAGAGCTTCTGTGCCCCATCCCAAGTCACCAGGACTTTGTGATAGAATAGGGAAGAGTCTCAGTCTCTTGATTTCTGATTCTGGGAATTGCCTCTCACAGCTGTACACATTCTAGGCTGTAGAAGGTAAAGCGACTTTCCCCATCCCTCTCAGCCTCTCAACAGAAGCCAGAATCCTAGACCTCCTGCCCTGTGAGAGTCACCTTCCTTAGTCTAGTGTTAGCTGTCAACGTCTCAGGCTTTTGTCCCCTATCAGTGTGTCCCAATGAGTTGGCCTGAGGGATACCATGCCTAATGACCTGGTTTTGAATCCTGCATGTTATGAAACCTACTAAGCCTCAGTTTTCTTACCAATAAAATGGTAAGAATCTATTTCACAGGGCTGTTGTATTAGGTAACACATGTAAGATGCCCAACAGGTATCTTAACAGCCTCTTAGAAAGTTTGTAAGTAGTACCAGCTTTTGATTATGGGTGAAGTCCACGGGGAAGCTGAGGAAGCAGACACAGTTCTTCCTCTTCATCTTTCCCTCTTCTGCAAAGTCCTGAGGTGTGCATGGCGCAGTCTGTTGCTGCCTTGTCTCTGTGTAGAACAGAAACTATTCTCCCTCCTGGAGAAGGCCTAAGAGGAATGGTGTAAGTTTTTATATTCAACTTGTAGTAACCATTCTCTACAATGAAAGGGGGGTAATGGAGCTGGAGCTCTGGTGGGTTCAATCTTTATGGCAAATACTTTGTTTTGGGGCACCTCTTTCATGTTTCTGAAGACACTGTGTATCTATTTCATTTGATCTTAAGTGAATCTTGTCAGTTATCATTGTCTCAGTTTTATAGATGAGGAAACTGAGGCACAGACACAGCTGTATCTCATCCCATTAGCACGGCAGAAGCAGAAAAAGAATGTAGATTTCCTGACTTGAAAACAGGCAGGCTTGAGTCTCAGAATTTTCTAATAGAAGAAGCCAAGGCCAATCTTAAGCCCAATCAAGAGGTGGAAGTAATTAATCCTCTGGCCACCACATTCTCCCCTCTTGTGTTCCTTTTGCTTTAAGCATTTTGATCTCAGTTCCCTCTGCTGTTCCACCCCCAACCCCCAAAAGTTACTTCTACAAGAAGAAAAAAATGATATTAGTCAGTTACACCTGAGAGAGAATTGAAAGCAGTGGAAACCTGACAAATCCCTAATTGTGTGATTAAAGGCTTTGGCTTCAGATAAAAGAATCGTGCGCCTCAGAAAGCTGATCTGGGAGGTGTTTTAGAGAAGTTCGGGGTGGGGTGCGGTGCTGGAGTGAGGGACCCAGGAGTGTTTTCCCATTGCTGGTGAGCTCTCAGCAGAAATACTTATAGAGGTTGAGTGGACTTTCAAAGGTGTTCTGGTTGCTGTCACTGAAAGGTCAGGAGATTTGCTTAGGTCGAGCCCTCCACCAGTTTGAGTGATAGGAGAAGTGACCGATGACTGTGCCTGGAACATTGGAGCAATGCAGCTGACTTTGGGCTGAATAGTTCCTGGTGATGTCACGTTGGGTGTTTTAAATACACTGTGTGGAGAAGCTAGGGGGAAAAAACAATTCACATTTCCCACTGGCAGGTTACCATCCTAAAGCAATGTCTGCTTTCTTTCATTTGAAATATGCCACTTTTCCATGCAAATTTGCTTTGTTGTTGTGACAAGATAGACACACGTGTTGGATGTGGGCTGTCCCGAGGACTGGTGGGACATCGATGCCATCTATGGAGGGAATCGGGCACGACCCGTCACCATCCCTGAAGAAGTGATGCCAATTCTGATGTCTTAGAGATGAGAGCTCAGAGACGGCACGTACTTTTTTTTTTTATAGTGTTGGCTAAATACAAACTTTCAAAAGGGTTGGATTTTTTAAAATTGCAAGCAGCAAGTAGTAGAATTGACCAGATTAGTGTCCTTATTATTCTTTTAAGAAAATAGAGTGAGATCTCCTGGCTCACCATCTGAGAACATGTTCCTTCTCCAGTGAAAATTATGTTTCCGAATGTTATATATATGTGTATATTTATGTATATATTTCGTACTTATTAAAGCACATGGTAAAAAACCAAAATGGTTAAATACGGTTACTTATCAGCCATTCTGCCCTATGTGTGATTGATTTAGTTGATTTTACTTTATGCATATTTGGGGATTATCTGATAATAAATCATCATTTAAAACATTTATGTGTAATATATACTATTTATATCTATATCTATGCTCATTATCTTGACAAGTCAGGATTGAAACAATGTAAGTGGGAATATATTTCCACAAACGACTATTAATTTATAGTTACTAAGATAATGGCATACACGTTCACTTTCAGTTCTATCTGGGTAGCTCTGTAAATTGTGTATTGATTATGCTAATGGCCCTGGTGTCTTTATTACTTGTCTGCAGATACATGCAGATGGAATGCACATTTGGCAAGGTTGTCATTCTGTAGGAAAAGGTGCCTTATTAAAATCTGTTTCTTGGAGATATTGCATTAGAACTAAAGCAAAACATTAAACTCATGGAAACATAAGCAGTTCTTGTGTTCTAGGAAATGAAAAGTGCAGTTAAAAAGTTAAAAACTGATGCTCTTTTATTCCCTTTGTTTCAAATTCCTTAAGGAAAGTGTTTCAGAAATGATACTAAATCAATAATGATCTATTTTTATAGTTTATTTTTGGTTGTGCGGCCTTTCTTGTTTTGTTGATCAGGCTGAAGGAACCTTAGACATTTAGGGTTGCCTATATTTTAAAATTTATTGGCCCAACTAAAGGAGAACAAAATGAATTTTTTCCAATTGTACATAAATTTTCTTGTATTTTGTAACAGCTCATAAGTCATAAATCACAGCCTCACTTTTTGTTCTGATCTCTCATTATACAAACATGTACCTTATTTTATAGGATTTTTCTCTTTCCTTCTTTCTTTTTCGCTGAGCCATCATGTTACCAAATAAGTTGTTTAGAAACTACTTTCTTATCTTCCTGAATGGGATCGTTTCTTAGAAATGTGGGCTGTACACTTACTTGTGTGCCAGCTCGTAAGGAAAGAAAAAAAATCTTTAAAAAAATGTTGTTTTAAAATTATTTTCCACTTTATTTTAGTGACAGTTTGGTCCCCAGTTTGTTTGAGAACCAGTTGGAGCTTTGGAAGGGGAAAAAGGAAAAAAATAAGCAAAATGTTTCATGTTCCTGAGCTATATGATTCCGTTTAGTGGGATAAGAGTGCTCCATCCAGATCTTGTGTTTAATTCACAACCTTTAGGCAAAACCAGTTGTCCCGTCTTTCCGATATATCATTGCAATTAAGAAGAGGAGCTTCCCAAATTAAAACAAAAGCAAAAACAAAGTCACTAATAAAGAGAATGGAGTGGTAATATTTGAATGATTTTTGTGAATGAGATTGGAGTTTATCATCTCAAAATTCAAAGATGAGCATGGTTACATTGCAGCAAACGGATATTTCTTGTTCAAAGCAAAACTTTCTCCCTAAGCTAGTGTTTCAGTAATTGTTGACATAGGTAACTTTGTGTCCAATTAAGAAATATTGTTACAATTGGATTGGTGTTATCTAAAATAGCTGAAGTCATAAGAACAGTTGGTAGAAGTATCAGAAGGTATGACGCCTGGAATATAAAACTTTTCTTCCCAGATTTTCTTTGACTGGGATGGAGTAATGCTTCCTCGCTGTGCTACTATACCTGAGGCTTATTGGTTACATTTAAAGAAGAAATAACTAGACTTTTCCCCAGATATCCAAATGCCTGAATCCTACTTTCAAAACGTGTTTCCTTTATTGTTGTAGTTGCCCTAAGAAGCATTTTTTCAAGGTACCTGGTCATTATGTGCTAAAAACTATGCATAAATCTTTTTTAAAAATAATTTGTTTTCCTTCAGAGTGGATTTTTAGCAGTTTTAAAATCACTTGGCTGTAGCAAATTAGACCTGTATATCTGGATATTAAAAATATTTTTATGTAATATTTTTTCTGATATAAAATGGAAGAAAGGGTCCATGAGGCTTGGTTTAACATTGAGCATAAGGATGTAGAAGTTGGTTTTGTTTGTTTGTTTGTTTTTGTAGGGAGTTAGGGACTATACTCAGATGTTATCAACAGCCCCTTCTCAGTGAGCCAGTGATGTTGAGCATGAAGGTATCAGGGTAACTGGAAGAATCAGGAGTCTCAAATCTGGTGAGAAGAAAGGTGTATGTCAAGAAGGCTTACCAAACAAAACAAAAACAACAATAAAAAGACATTGGAGAGTTCACTGGAAACCCTTCATCTAGGGGAAGAACAAAACCAAACCTTTGCAGGGTAATTTTTTTCTTTTTCTATTAGGTTAGATAATTTTGAGTTTGTGTCCCCACTTTAGTGTTTCCATCTCATATTTGCCCTGTTGACTTGTTATCATTTTTTGTGGTTTCTCACACTATTTTCTTCCACATGAAGGCTAAGCCTTTTAATGTGAATGTTCTAATGTTTTCATTTGGCTTTATATTATTGACAGTAGTGGTCTAGTGTTATTACCTTGTCTTTCAAAAAGGATCATGAACTACATGTGGAATCATGTTAGCTTAAACTAAGGGTTAATTTTTTTTTCCTAAAAGATGGAATAAAAGAAAGTTATTAGAATCAGTACCTGTTTTTGTTCTTAGTCAAATTTTGCATTTATGTTCCGTTGGCTTTGTGTGTGTTTGAAATAAGATGAAAGTAAAGGGAATCTCACCAAAAACCTCTTAAGTCCCAGGAAGTGTCACCGGGGCCTTTGCAAATCTCTCGCACTAGATGAAAAAGTTAGCTGGTGTGATTGTGATATTTCTGTCCAGTCTGTCTCCACCTTTGGCTCTATTGGGATTGTGGATAAAAGGCAAAATCTGGGTGTGAAGATAGTGAAGAAAGCAAGTCATTAATTAGCCTTGGTTGATACATCTATTTTAAAGCCAAGATAGCAGGTTCATCTCTGGGACTGGCTCCACCATGCCTGATGCCTGGCTGTCACTGAGACAGCTCCCCATGTTCTTAGGGTCACAGTCAGTCCTAAGTCCTCCGAATCCTGTTTCTGGGATGCCTCCCATGACCTCCTTTCTGCTATTGATCTAGCTTGCTCTCTTGGACTTCTTCCCTGCCTTATGTCAGACCCTCCATACTGGTCTCCCTGCTTCCAGGTCTGGTCTCTTTCCAAATCGTCTTCTTAATCACCAGTGGGGCATCTCTCTAAAATGTAAATGTGATCAGTCGCTCTCCTTAAAATCCTTCAATGATTTCTCATAGCGCCAAGGTTAACATTTGAACATTTAGTTCACAGTAGTTCCTTCGTGATCTGCCCAATTTTCTAGCCTTGTCCCTGCCACTGCTCCCCTTTCTTTCCTCTCTATCCAGAGCCCTTCATTTGAGTAGCACAGAAGAGCTTGCACTTCCTGGAAAGCATCATGTTTTGCATCTCTTCCTTTACATATGTTTCCTCTTTTTGGAGAGCCATCTTCTGTTTGCCCTCAGTGCTACCCATTCTTTAAAACTTAGCCCAATTTTGCTACTCTTTGTGTAACATTTTCCTGCTCTGCACCATCTGATTTTAAAAGCCTGTGGGCTGGGCTTCCCTGGTGGCACAGTGGTTAAGAATCCGCCCGCCAAGGCAGGGGACACGGGTTCAAGCCCTGGTCCAGGAAGATCCCACGTGCTGCGGAGCAACTAAGCCCATGTGCCACAACTACTGAGCCTGTGCTCTAGAGCCTGCGTGCCACAACTGCTGAACCTGCGTGATACAACTACTGAAGCCCGTGTGCCTAGAACCCATGCTCTACAACAAGAGAAGCCACCACAGTGAGAAGCCCATGCATTGCAACGAAGAGTAGTCCCTGCTCGCCGCAACTAGAGAAAGCCCGTGCACAGCAACAAAGACCCAACGCAGCCAAAAATAAATAAAAATTTTAAAAATTATATTAAGAAAAAAAAGCCTGTGGGCTTTTAAAAGTCTGTGGGCTCCTCCGTCTGAGCAGTTATCCCTCCTTCTGCAGTCATTGGTTTACTCATCTCTCTCTCCCCCTTCCCCAGTGCTTGCCAGCCCTTCTCATGTCATGGCACACGCAGAAAAATGATGTTTTGAAGGAAACACTTGGATAAGTGGAGAGGCAACTGGCCTGCAGTTTCCAGTTATCTCAAGCTGTACGTGGCCACTTCGAGGGCGGAAAGGATCAATATCCTTGAACACCAGAACCCGCTTTTGACCCGCTGGTTGGGAAGCTCTGCAGCAGATTGCAAGCTCCTTGGGACAAGGACCAGGTCTTAGACTTTGCATCTCAAGGGCCTTAGCCAAATGCCTATTACTGTGTGGGTGCTCAGAAAATGTTTGTTTACTGAAGGTGTGACAAGGCAACCACAGTCACTCGAAGGTTACATGACTAAGGCAGGGACCTGTTTATAAATACTCTGTATGAAAGTTGGAGAGCTAAGATGGCTTTTCTTCTACATTTCATGTTAAAGATAAAGAAGGATGAAGAAGAGGAAAGAAATTTGAGTAAGATTCTGATTGGAAGCCAAGAAACGTTTTATTTGGTTCCCAAACGTGCATGTATATTTTTTTGTTTTGTGTATTTGTGTGTGTGTGTCTTAACCTCTCCCAAGGCTAATTGCCTCCCACTCAGCATCCTCCTACAAGGAATTTCATTGTAGAAAGAAGAATGGAAATAAATTCATGTTTGGCATGTGCTCCTTCATAGTAGTGCACCTGTGATATTTCTCTTTGGTCTTCAAGGATCATGATAGACCTGTAGAACAATCAAGCAAAACCACAGAAATTCTAAACTTCAACTGTGTGATTTTGTTTAACATAGAGATAATTCTTTTTGTCTGAGAAGATTTTAGAGACAAAGGAGAGAACAGTACATGAAAAGGTTTTTTGTTTTTTTTGTTTTGTTTTTTTTCCTTTTTTTCTGTAAAACAATTTAATAACTTTCACAGAATAGAGTGGTTAGAAGATAAACATTGCAGGAAAAGTAAAAAGAGCACGTTTTTATCCTTGGCCACTTGAGCTCTTTGGACCTGTTGTCATCAGCCAGGTCTCAGCCTGGGAGGGCTGTCCCTGTCCTGAAGCCAAAGTTCCAGGAATGCTCATCCTTGGCCACTTCACTGATTGCTTTTGTTTTTGTTTCCTTTTGTTTGTTTACCTTTTCTTAAGAGTAGAAAAAAGTGAGGTAGCAGAGTAGCAGGTGGGTGTGGGCCAGATGGCGCATTCCCTCATTAGAGCCTGCTCGAGATTTTATAAACAGTGGACGATTTATTTTCCCTAAATCTGTTTTCATCTTATGGGATTTCCAGTGAGAATGCACATGTAGAGCCCAGAAAGCACAAAATAATGATCCCACCCTTTGGTTTTTGAAAAGGAGGGAGGCTCCTTGTTAACTCTTGGTAAACCGAAGGTCACTTTTCCTCTGTTCTTAGAAAGTTATCAAGATACGCCAGTTCATGGGATTTGAACATGCTTGGAGGGGAGGAGTGCTTTCAGACATGGTTTGCTCTAAATAGTAGTATCTGGTTTTCTTTTTAGGTGTGGGACTTCTAAAGATGTCAGTAAACCCTAGAAGGCCAGTTGTTGTGACCACATGTGAGCTTTAAAAACATCATCATTCTCTAGGTCTGCGTCTTTATTCCCTGTGCTGCCCCTAGGTTCTTCAGAACCATTTTTTTTTTTTTTTTTTTTAGATTCCATATATATGTGTTAGCATGCGGTATTTGTTTTTCTCTTTCTGACTTCACTTTGTTTGACAGTCTCTAGGTCCATCCACCTCACTACGAATAACTCAATTTCGTTTCTTTTTATAGAGAATGGACTTGAGGACATGGCGAGGGGGAAGAGTAAGCTGGGACGAGTGAAAGAGTGGCATGGACATATATACACTACCAAACGTAAAATTGATAGCTAGTGGGAAGCAGCCGCATAGCACAGGGAGATCAGCTCAGTGCTTTGTGACCACCTAGAGGGGTGAGATAGGGAGGGTGGGAGGGAAACGCAAGAGGGAGGAGATATGGGGATATATGTATATGTATAGCTGGTTCACTTTGTTATAAAGCAGAAACTAACACACCATTGTAAAGCAATTATACTCCAATAAAGATGTTAAAAAAACCCAACAACATCAGACAATTAATTATTATTTGCACAAGATTATTGTTAACCTGAGGTGCATCATTTGTAGTGATTTGGGGAAATTTGAGTGTGGAATGCATTTGTTTAAATTATTTGTTTACTTATTCACCATAGGGTTCCTCAAAATAAGACCTGGGTTATAGTGCTTTTTTTATTTTCAGAAGATATCCTTGGACGAAAAAACTTAGGCAGCTTTCCAAAATAACGAAAACATATTTTTACCAGTCCACTAGTAATGTAGTGTTGAGGCCACTTTTTCTTGAACATCTATTTTTTTTTTTTTTATAGTTTTAGGCAATTAAGTTCCAGGAGGTCATGGTCATCACATGTTCTTTTTTTAAGGCAGTATGCATATTTTAGCTGTTATGTTTGAACTTACTGGCACTATGTGGGTTGCTTTAAGATTGAGTAATTCATGCCATGGTTGTTTAATTTGGTGAAAAGCTGGCTATGACCAGAGAACAAACTATAAGGAAATGGTCCAGTTTTAAGTTTGTGTTTGAGTATTTTGGGTTCATTCATCTCTTGCCAATCTCAGTTGTTAAATAGTCTTCTTGCGTTCATATTTACATCATCCCCAGAACCCTGTGTTTCTGCCACTCTTATAAAAATGTACTGGTTTGTAAGGTAGAGCCTCATGCTTAGAGGCAACCAGGAAAAGCCTCATTTATATCTCCAGCAAGAAGGACAGAGGGCCTGGACTGCATACTCACTGCCAGAAGTTTTTATAGTAATACTTTGTATCTAGGCTCTGGCTCTTACCATTAAATGTGCTTTTTATAGAGTACCAGGTTATAAATGTAGTGCAGCTACGGCATATTAATCTTACTGCAGAGATTTAATGAGGCAGTTGTTTTGCGATGGACAGTACTGGGAGCAGAGAGCAACAGAGTTTTACTTTACCACTGAGCTGCAGAAATATTCCTTGCCTGGTAATAATTATAACCACATGATCTCTTAGTTTTTCTTTCTTTTGCCAGTGCTTTTCCATGCAAAAGTGGCTTGGAAGGAGGTCCATTTCTAGGCAGTGAAATGGATTGGAAATTGGGCTGTTTTCTCAGTGGTTTGACATTTTAACTTTGATCAGGCATGGAATCCTTGTTGCACAGAGAGAAATATGTAGGATGAGTTTCAAGAATACAGATAGCCTTTGCCAGTCCACTGAGATGGGGTTTAGATATTCATTACTTTTACTTGACTTTTATATAGGTTATAAAAAGTAAATGTGGTGAAACCTCATTTTTACATGGACAGAACAGAATTTCTGCTGGTTGGCCTTAAACTGATCCCACACTTGAAATTAATTGAAGTCCATGGGTTTATGGCCTCCAACGCTTTTAAGCCAGTGCAGTTTTTCATTTTCCCCAAATTTGTAATTTTATTAAACCAAGTTGTAGCAATAACAACGCTTAGGAAGAGGAGGATGAGAAGAAGGAAGGAACCACCCACCAGGGAACATAATAAGGGGAAAAATTACACTTCTTTTAAATTTCCATTTGCAAGTAACGTTAACAAAATCGGAAACAGAGAGCTGCCATTTATTTTTACAGTAACAGTTGTGTCTTTTATCCGAGTCTGAACACTCTCAGTCCAGTGCATCACAGGGACCCTTCTGAAGGGATGAGCCTGCAGGCTGGTTGGGCAGAGGTCATCTGTGATGGAGGAAACGAATTTGGGTGGCCTTCTCTAGGGCAGAGGACAGAGTGGTGCCTGTGGCTATGTTGGGGTTTGTGATGGCAGTGCAGGGGGGTGTGCGGATATCTTAAAATATTGCCCTTTGGGTGGGTTTGTAGTACAACAGTAGAGTTGGAATAACAGCTGTCCGTCCTGCAGTGGTGTTCGGGTTGGAGCAGTGCTTACAGGGACGGACCCTGTATTTATAACTCCTTGGGCTGAAGTCAGAGGTCTGAATGGCTAGCAGAGCAGTACAGTTATTTCTTATGACTGACTCTCAAAGGGCTCTATAAAAACTACATAACTAAGGCCATGTGCAATTATTGAAGTGTAGCCGCCTGTGGGAAAGAAATGGTTGACAGTGTCAGCTTTCTAGAATCTTCCTACCTCAGCTGCCATTAGGAATGGAAACTCCTAACGCAAATGAATGCATCTTTTGTTTTGTTTTTTCTGTTTTGCTTTTTTTTTTTTTTTGGCTGCGTTGGGTCTTCGTTGCTGCGCGCGGGCTTTCTCTAGCTGCGGCGAGCGGGGGCTGCTCTTCGTTGCGGTGCGCGGGCTTCTCATTGCTGTGGCTTCTCTTACTGCGTCGCACGGGCTCTAGGCATGCAAGCTTCAGTAGTTGTGGCACGTGGGCTCAGTAGTTGTGGAGCACGGGCTTAGTTGCTCCGTGTTATGTGGGGTCTTCCTGGACCAGGGCTCGAACCCGTGTCCCCTGCCTTGGCAGGCGGATTCTTAACCACTGCGCCACCAGGAAAGCCCTAAACCCATCTTTCGAATGGGCAAGAAAGAATTCCTCCTGGATGTGGAGGTTGGCCAAAAAAAAAAAAAATATACTCTCAGGGAGAGAGTCTGAGTTTCCAGGACTCATTGTGCTACACCAAAGCATCATAGGCTATAATCGCACCCACCCCCCAGAGGGTCCCTCTTAAGTGGTGACCTAAAAAACAATTCGCCAGTTGGCTGGAGCTTGCGTCCTGAAGTTGCAGCAGAAGTGAATAAGCTTGACTGGCTTCAACCCCTGAAGGATTCTATCTGTAAATGCAGAAGTGGAAGCAAAACCATTTTTTATTAGTCTTAAAATGACCCTCATTTTAATAACTAGCCACAGTGTCAGGAGCATGGACTGGGGTCATTCTTCAGTTGTTAAGAGCTAGAGCATCATGCAGGCTTCCCTGTTTGTTTGACGTTTTTGATGTGGATCCGTGTAAAGTGTCCATATCCTTGAATAATAAGGGAGGCAAGTTCTTATCATTTTCGCTGCATACTACTTAAAAGATTCAGAGTGTCTGCTTATTTAAAAACAAACAGGCCTGCAAACTCGATGCATAGCATTTAAATAATCGTATTAAAATTCAGACCTAGCAGCCACATTTCTCTGAGTGCTGTCAGTTTTATGAGAAACTGGAAAATCATGCTAAACAACTGAGTGTTCAGTGTACGCCTGCTGCCTTCCACCAAGTGTTTAATGGTGTTAACGGGGTGCCAGCCAGTTCACCATAATTGGGACAGTTATTTGTTTTCCTGAATTACTCTAATTTGGCAGTATTTTACCACTTGGTTTTAGCTTGTTGGAGCTCTTTGAACCATTACCTGTTTCTTGTGTCTGTAGCTCTAGATGAAACATTTGAAACCAGCAAAGGCAAATGTGATGGATTATACAGTGTCAGTTTTGGAAAATGTAGGCATGTAGGTGCTTTTGAATTTGGAGATGACTGGTCTGTTCCTGTTTACAGAAGAAATACCAGTAAAGGACTTTTTAGTATACTCGTTTTTTACTCCCTCCCCTCCCTTCTTGTCATCATTAAATAATATTTACTAAACACTCACCTGGACACCATGCTGTGCTGGGCAAAGTACAAGACAAACGAAAAAGATCCTGTGATTACTCCCCCAGGGATGAGCAGTCTAAACGCCAGTAGGTTGAAATGGGTACTGCGTCGAGTGTTGAGTTAATTTTCCAGACGGCAAATCAACTCAAATTACCGATTTACTTAAACACGTTTTTTAGGTTTTTTTGAAAATAAACAAACAAACAAAACTACTTGCTCTTTGATTTGGGAATTCTGCTTTTGTTTTACAAACCCAAGAGATTATTATATGTGTTGACATGTAAGTTGATTTTGGTATATGTGAATCATTTGAAGGGTGGTGATATAGTTAAGTTTATTGCAGATGTGTAGAAAGGCTTTGGAATAACTTCCAGCCAAAGGGGAGCACCGTGACTTGTAGAAATAGGTTCGTAGAAGCACGTGACATGCAAGGTAGCAGGAAGCACTTTCCGACAGCGGACAGTGGTATGGCGGCCCTGACTGACTTTTCTAAGAAGTCTGGGCTAGTTTGATCCTGTGAATTCTGTATCGTAACATTGCAAATATTTATCCTCCCATATCTAAACAAATTGACTACAGATAACACATTACATATTTCTTAGGTATCTGGACACAGTTCTTTTGTAACTGTTCATTGAAAACTCTATTTTGAGACATAATTTATTTCTGACTTTGGAGGACTTCTTGCTATTAGAAATGAATGTCCCGTTAAGTTAAGTCACAGATTGTATTATCCTAATTTTCCCTAAAGAGGCGTCTTCTCTCCCTCTGTGCTTTCCTGCAAAGAGGAGCAGTGACACTAGAATGCTTGGGGATACTTCGCTAAAATGAGGCAAAAGACAGCATAAAGAAAATCACAACGTATTTATTGAGCTCTAAGTGAAAATATTGCACGTGTTTTGCTCTCTTATGAATGCTATTTGTGTATCATTCTTAGGGTTACAATGGCACTATTTTTAGTTTTCCCTCTATTTAGCTTTTCGAAACTGATAATGCCGGTTCAAGTTGTTGACTTGATTATAATTTGCAGTTGCTCTTTGTATATTTTGTTTTATTTTTTTGATGATTTTGAAAACAAGAGACATACCAGTACATTTACACTTGAATTGGTGCTTGCAAGAATGTTATGCTATGTGGTAGAACTTATTTTGCTATTGCTGTCTAACAAATAATGGGGTAACTGTGTGTTTTGACCAGTCTATAAGTAAAGGTCAATTTTGTGCCTATGGTAATTAGCTTAGCTTACTCTAGACTTCTGGCTAATTCTGGTAATTTCCTGTGAAAGAGTATACTTAGCAGAAAAGGAATTCATTCTCAAGCACAGTGGTTTTTCCCTTTGCATTGGAGACTGTTTAATTTTAAAAGTGATTCCTCTCTCTCTTGTAAGCAAACAAAGGCTGTAAAAAAATGTCAAAGTTAACCTTAAGTGTGGCAAATTATTTGAAAGAGGAGCTGAGAAAAGGGCTACATGTTGGAGGACAAAAGGAAAAACTCCAGTCATCACGAACTGACAAATTTTAGGGAAGTCCCACTTTTGATGCTTCTGTAATAAAATCTACAATAAAGCCCTCCTAGTGCAGCTTCAAGGAAAAAGGTGTTTCTGGTTTGGGTAGCAAGATGAAGCGCTACTTTAAAAGAACCTGTCTTTAAACACCATACTTACAGTCTTGATTTTTTTTTTCAGACCCCAACTGTGAACTTGAAGACAAGACTGAAGATGGAGAGGCAGGGGACTGTAAGAAGAGGCCAGAAGATGGTGAGGAGCTGGAAGACGAAGGCGTGCACAGCTGTGACAGCTGCTTCCAGGTGTTTGAGTCACTGAGCGACATCACAGAACACAAGATTAATCGATGTCAGCTGACAGGTAAACACACCTACCACTTCTCATCTTCTCGTACGTCTTCTCTATTTCTGATTTTTCCGTTTGTTTCTTGTTTTTCAGCTGACAGGTAAACAACACTTGCCACTTCTTGTCTTCTCATACTGTTCTATTTCTGATTTTTTCCGTTTGTTCCTTTTTTTTTTTTACCCCCTCTTCCAGCTGTTACATTCTTCTACTTGAGTACCTAGGTAAGTCTAGAAGTGCTTTAGAAAGAATTCCAAGATGATGGTTTACGGCAAACTCATTGTCACAGTCATCCTTAGATTTTGAATTGTACCCAGATTTTAATAGCTAATGGATATGTTTTCATTTCCTTTTTTTTTTTTTAACTACCGTGATACCACGTAGATACAGAGCCTAACATCGGGTGGCTAAAATAAAGTTTAAAAATACCTTCCGAATAAGTTTTCACAGAAGTTTAGTGTGCACGAACTTATTTTAGTTTAAACATCATCTCAAGAGAACTTTCACTGATTGGTCGCTCTCTGCTGAGTTTGGTGCCTTTTTTGTGTTCCTATAAAGCCCAATGCTTATTCTTGAATACCACCGTGTTCACTGCATGTGTTAACTTTCCATCTCCCTCATTAGACTGGAAGCTCCTGGATGGCAGGAGCTCTGTCTTATTCATCATTGTATTCTCTGAGTCTTGCACAGTGCCTGGCCCACAGAAGGTGCTCGCTAAGGCACAGAAGCTATTCTGCTATACATTTCGCGGGAAGAATCAGATTTAAAATGACAGGAAGCATGATGTGTTCAAGTTAATGGTTGGATAAAAGTAAAACTCAGTTTGCCAAGTTTCTACCCTCTTTAAAAATATATCCTGCAAGAACATACTATATGAGGCTGGGTGGGACATTTTAGATAGATATCTCTTTTTAGACTCCTGTCATTTTTCTCTTACTGATGATACTGACACTGCTCCAGTGTGTGTGTGTGTGTGTCTGTGTGTGTGTGTGTGTGTGTGTGTGTTTGTAGATCTCTTACTCTATCTTATTTTCCTAGCACAAATCTTTCTTCAACTAACCATGTATAGGAAATGTATTTATTAGACAAGTGGTTCTCCAGCTGTTTCCCACAGAATATTGATATTTTTGTAAGATTTTAATAGGTGTTCCATTTTAAGCAGGTTTCCTGAACAGATTATTATGGAACTGTTGGATTAAATCCAGTTAAATAGGCTTCATTATTGAAGTGCACTGTGGCTCTTCAAAAAGGGATTGCAGTGAGTACGTTTATTAGGCCATAGACTCTCCTCTCTTTCAGAAAACCCATTATTGTTTTTTTTGGAGTATAAGTTTGAAAATCTGTGACGCTTATATAAGCATTGCTATATACATATTTTTGTGGGTTTTGGTAACTTTTTTTTGATACATTTCCAAACTTAGAGACAAATTGCAAAAACAGTATATAGAACTCCCATCTACCACTTATCTGATTCACCAGTTTTTTACATTTTACCCTACTTGATCTGTCATTGCCTCTTCACTAGTTTTTTTTCTTAGTCATTTGAGAGAAGGTTGAAGACTTCACACCCTTCGAAATATATTCGGTGTATTTCCTAAGAACAAATACAGTCTCTTACATGGCTGTGGCACACTTATCAAAGTGAGGAAAGTTCACATTTAACACATAGAGTACTGTTATCTAATCCACAACCAATATTTAAATTTCAACAGTTGTCCCAATAATGTCCTTTAGAGGTTTTTTGCTTGTTTGTTTCATTTTCTTTCTTCTTCTTTCTAATTTTTTAATTGTCATGTCTCTTTTGTTTCCTTTCACCTGGAATGGTCTCTCATTTTTTGAGGAGTACCTGCCAGCACTTTATAAAATGCCCATCTGTAATTGGGTTTGCTTGATGTTTCCTCATGATTAAATTCAGGTTACATACTTCCATGGCAGGAATGCCACCTAAGTGGTGCTGTGCCCTTCTCAGTACATCAGATCAGGAAAGACCTGATGTTGACTATACTATACCAGTGTTGATGGGGTTAACACTGAATACTTGTTTTAGGTGGTGTCCACCAAATTTCTCCAGTGTTAAAATGTTGCTCTTTTCCCTTTGTAAATAATAAGTAATTTGTGGGAAGATGCTTTGACACTAAGTAAATATTTTCTCTCATGAAATCTCCATTTTAGCTGTATAATTTTTGTATTTATTAGTTGGCCTTCTGCCACAGTTTCCTTTCTTATTCATTCATTTATTTTTGTATTCGTATCACCATGGGCTTTTGGATTTGTATTTTATTCAGTGGGTCATAATTCATTACTATCATTATTTTGATGCCCAGATTGCCTGAGATTTGGCCAGTAGGAGTCCCTTTGAATGGTATTCTGGGTCAGTTTAATGTCTCCATCATTATTTGAGGACTGACTCAGTTTCTGCTGCAAACAGATGCTCCAGGCTCATCATGTTATAGTCCTAATGAATCTTTTGTCCAAGAAACCCTGGTTCCTTTAAGAGGACAAAGGTATTTAGAAATCAAGATATGGCCACTGTGTATACTCATTGATAGAGGTATATCGTTGATTATAAACCATATCAGCAGACAGACTTTAGGAAATGTATATGTGTGTTTAATATAATACATGTATAATATAACTTATAAAATGCACATATATACAAATATATACACATATATGTATTTTTCTCTCTCTAATAAGAACCACATGTTTCTACTGATACCTCTAATTCAATCCAACATTTGAGATACATTCCAATCTTTTTTCTTTCCATATTTATTACTATCCTCTCTAGCAGTGAGACACCTATCTTCCATCATCCTCAACATATTTACTCATTTCCCGAGTCTAGAATACACATTAAGTAGTTTCAAAATTGCTTACTCATATCATCATGATAAGCAGACCAACTGACTAGAGTTTAATAGCTGTTTATAGTTATTAATGTTATAGTTTATAATGTAACATTTACATACAGTGAAATTTATAGCTCCTCAGTGTACAGTTTGATAAACTTTAACAAAATACATATACCCATGTGACCCGTATCCCTCTTAAGATAATTTCCTGCATCCTAGACATTTTTCTTCTCTTGACCCCTTTCTAATCAATAATGATCCACTAGAAGTAACTAGATTTTAAGTTTTTAACTGTAGATTTGTTTTGCCTGTTCTAGAGCTTTTTATAAGTACACACAGTATGTACTCTTTTTTGTGTCTAGCTTCTTTTGTTCAGCATAGCGTCTGCAAGGTTCATTCGTGTTGTGTATATGAGTAATCTGTTCTTTTTTATTGCCGAGTAGTATTCCATCACATGAATGTATCCTAATTTTGTTTTCCATTCTCCTATTGGTAGACATTTTGGTTACTTTTAGTTTTTGGTTGTTGTGAATAAAGTCATCGTGAACCTTCCTATACAGGTCTTTTTGTGGATATATGTTTTATTTCTCGAGTTAATAAGCAGGAGTAGAATTGCTGAGTCATGGGGTAGGGTATATTTAACTGTATGAAAAACTTCTGAATCTTTATCACAAGTGGTTGCACCGTTTTACACTGTCACCAGCAATGCCTATGAGTTCCAGTTGTGCATCCTTGATAACATTTGTGTTGCCAGTCTTTTTAATTTAAGCATTCTGTTGGGTGTGTAAAGGTATTCTTTGTGGATTTATTTGCATTTTCTAATTCATGTACATTTAATTGACTTCATTTAATTCATTTTTCCTCAGAATGCATAATTTTTGGAAAATCCCATTAAATGCAGTTAGCATGATTCTATTTTTAGTGGAATAGCTTTAAAGGGAAGCTTTACTTATGTGGAGTCAACACTAACATTAAGGTGAAGACATGGGAACCTAACTGATATGGCCAATATAAACTATGCCAGCAAGAAATCTTACCTTAGGTGAGAGTGGTGTATCTCTCATGTGAAAGATTAACTTTAAAATTCAATATTAAAAAAACCTTGAAGTTCTATTTAGTGTTTACATTTTATTGAGTTCCTGCCATGGAAATATCCTTATGTTCAGCTCTGTGAAGCAAAACAACAACAACAGCAACAACAAAAGAAACATTATTCCTGGATAACTTTATATATTATACAATAATATATTTCTTTATATATTATACAACTTTAATATCAGTGCAGAAAATGCTGTATTTTCAGCACGTGGTATGGTGAAGATAATATCTATGGGTTTTTTCCTTCAAAACCTCAATCCCTAATAAAATATTTGGTTTATTTTGATCTTAAGCTTTCTAAAAGCTTAGAATCTAGTCTGTGCTCACATCATTTTATCCCACAACATTTTAAACAAAGGAAAGAAAACAGAGTCTTATTCGTGACTTAATGAAACATTTCAGGAAAGGTACAGCTGATGGGTCTTTGTCCTGTTTATTGATGTTCAGGGTGATTTCTTGGGGAGGGCGGTAGATTGATGAGGGGAAAAGCAGAAGTGGAGGATCAGGGAGAAAGCAAAAGGGGGAGAAACAAAATCAGGAATCCTTCACATTTGTTTAAAGTGTTAAAGTTCAAACTTGAGTTGAATTAGCTAAGGGTACCCTTCAGTCTAATCTGGAAGAGATTAAAGACACTGGCAGCATTTTAATTAAAAAAGTAATATGATGCTTTTACCTTCTTCCTTGGTTAAAACCTTTTACTCTACGTTAGGAGGTCTGACTTTTCCAAATTTAGTTTCCTGCTGCTTGAGTTTACTCTCTTCTTGGTGCTTCTTTTTTCTGGTGGACAAAATGCTAGTTTAGCAAAGTAGGTTATTTCTAGTTGTTTTCTTTTTCCCTTTTAGTTTTACTCTTTTTTGTTTTTTTAATTTTTTTTTTTTTTTTTTTTTTTTATTTTAACTTCATCTAGCCCCATTTGTATCTTTGCTAATTTTCCCTTGATTCCTGTCCTTGTTTCAAGACTCTTAATTTCCTTGTTGTCCTTATATCTCTCCTTCTTTTCTCTCTGGCTATCTTATGGTCTCTTGCTGTTTTCTCAACTTTCTTCCTTGCTCCTTGTGGCTTCCCTTCTGTTCATCTCGAAGTCTTTACTTACATGTGTCGTCCTATCCATCTAGACCAGAGCCTGAAAACCTTTCGGTGAACAATTTGTATGAAGAAAGAGGGAACTCCTAGTAGTGTATAGGAGGGTTAACTATAGAGTAGAATTAGGAGAGAAAAGTCTTAAAACCTGCTGATTTGCAAAATAACACAAAATGGAGGTATTCTGTGGCCTGACACCTGTGGAAGTCAGTCAGGGTCGTTTTGTTGAAACCACCCTGAACTGGTAAAAACCTGCCCTGAGATTCCCATCCCTAACTGAGTGCTTTCTTGGTAACTTGAGATCTGTTCTTTGGTGACTCTCATACCCAAGGGTGAGCTGCCAGGGTGAAAACTGACTCACTCCAAACTGAAAGTTTTGAAATCCTGGTCTAGTCATGCCAAGTGAGCCTAGACTAGTCCTGGCCTTAGGAGATGAAGGTCAAATATGGACCAAGATGATCAATTTTATTTTATTTTATTTTGCCTGTGCCACGCAGCATGTGGGATCTTAACTTCCCTGACCAGAGATTGAACCCGTGCCCCCTGGGTTGGAAGGGCAAGTCTTAACCAGTGGACCGCCAGGGAAGTCCCAAGATGATCAATTTTAGACTCAGATTTGAAAGTCAGCTCAGGGATCAAGAATGCCCCAGGTCAGTTCATGAGTAGGTACCAGTGACCTGGACTGAACTCACAGACAGCAGATCCAGCATCGGCCCAGAGATCTAGGGGGTCACACACACAGTTAATGGAGTTCCTCACTGAGGGGAATTCTGGAAGGTGGGCACTGTTGTGGAGAAGCATCCTGACCTAGGAAGCAGCAGAACAGTCCCTAAGGATAACAAGGTACAGTGTGGCCCTCTTCTTTGTCTCTCAGGGCAGCTGTCCTCTAGTCTGCAATCCAACATGTGTAAGTAAAGTATATATCATCCCTGCTTGAAGGAATAAGGGGAAAGGGGAAAAAAAAAATTAAATCCCGCTCTTCAGTTGTAGCAGGAGATGCAAACCACCTGTCTTGCCCCAGCCGTGCTGTCTTTTTCCTGGAGGCTGAGAAGGGAGGGAAATCAACACTCTAATGCTGTTGGGACTCTCTGATGCAGAAGACAGATTATCAAAATATATATTTAAAGAAGGAAAAGCACAGAGAACCTCTCATTTTACTAATCCACAAACCCTATCATTTCTTGCCATTTCCCTCAGGGAGTAGGGAGGGCTGGAAGCCAGAGGGGTCTCATCACACTTCTCAACAAAGATTTAATAGCAGGGTGCTAAGGGGAAGGCTGAGATTACGGAGACTTTATTATGCTTACAAAACTGAGTAAGAGCTAGCATTGTAAATCATCAAAACTAAGCTTCACTTAACAGGATAAATGTGTAAAGTGCATTTGGTAATACTGTATGCTTGTTGTTCTGAGTCATTTTTCTCTTCTCTCCTGCTAATTTGCAAACTTGAGTTGTCTGTTAAGTGTTCTTACCCGTCATTGATGTGAATTGCCTGGGTGTAAATGCAGAACAACTAAACAGCATTGTATTAGTTCTTAACCCTCTGGCCCACTATACTGTTGGTAAGATGAGTAGGTCGAGGTGTGTGTGACAGCAACGCTGTTGTAGTTTGGGGGAAAATGTTTGTAGACCAGATTTATAAAACCCTAACCATGTTTGTGGCTCCTTTACAAATACTGATACTGTACGGGTTCACATTTTTGAAGAAAAGGAACTGAACCAATGATTAGACACTGCATCAGTATAAAATAGTATGTTCATTTAATTTGATTTTAAAAGTTATGAGACTCCCTGGAAGCTTCACACAGATTTTGTGAACTGAACACTTTTAGACATCTGGATTTTTTTTTTTTTTTTGACTAAAGAATTTAAAGAAAAAGTGAAAGTGATTGAACATGTGTTATATGGTTGTGGAAAATTAAAGACTGGTTGGTTCCACTTGACAGTCAAGTACCCTAACAGCGAGTTCTGTTGGCAGTGGGAATAAGGAAAATGAGTGTTTTATGGAATGAAGCATCATTTTCACAGAAGCATATTGAAACTGTTTTCAGAAATTTTTTTTTCTGTTTTCCTTTTCAAATCATTAGTTGAAATAAATTACATGAAATAAATGTGATATTTTAACACTTTAGTTTATATTAATTAGGTTCAATGCATTATGCCTTTGATTTGCATATTTCTACATTAATTTCTGTATTAATTCATTATTCATGCTTTGTTATTAATCATTTATATATAAATTAATTATCTCTTTCTATATTAATTAGGCTTAAGGCACTGTATATTTTATTTTCCTATGTCCCTCTGTTTTGATCAATTTCTTGTTTCCTACCCAAAATATTTCCTTAGTGTTTTTAGGCTACTTCATTCTTCAAATCTCCCTAAGCCCCCAAAATGCAATTTCGTGGCCTCCACTGATTCCATTCCCCAGCCCCTTCTCCACATGCTTCTTATTTTTCAGACCAGTGGTTTCCAAACTTTTTTGATTAAAAAAATATAGGCTGCATCTTCATAATACATACTTATCAATATATTACATAGATGCACATATGATACAACACTCAAAAAACAGAAATTGAAAAATGAGGTGAAGATGAAATAAATAGATTTAAAAAATAAATTTATGTTGTTTTGAAGTTCTGGTCTAGATTCATTTATTTTGACAATTTATTTTAATGGCTGTGAGAGCTAAGAGAACTATCTCAGAAAACCACAAAGAGAGAACGTCTGTTATTACACTTCTTGCTGAGGTTCATAACTATCGATGTTGGCTATAGCCACCATATTTCAAATAACTTTCCTGAAATCTCAATTTTGTTTTGCCAACTTTTGGTCACATCTGATTAAATTGTTTCTTTCTTCCGTCCTTCATCCTGTGGCTGACAAAGAGCTTTTACTAGGAGTAGAAGGGCTAGACTTGCCATTTTCTTGTCGATTATTTGCGCGCAGCTATCAATATCCTGCAGTTGCCTTGCAGAAAACTTTAAAAATCACTTATCAAAACTTGAGGATTGTGTGTGAATTAGATTACTTAACATTGAACAAGATGATCCACAGGTCTGTTTCACTGGGCACTATTTTGAGATGTGGGAAGGGAGTGGAGAAGCAAGGGCACCCAGGATGACTATTTATCTTCTCACTCTCAGGATGCTGGGTGGCTATTTATGGCTGCTGTCCCTTCTGATTGGTTGCTAAATATTCAGACTATCTTTTCTACCCTGGGATATGTACCCTATATTTCAGAGACCACTGTTGTTGACTACCATTTACTTCATCATGTGAAAAACAACTCACCAAGTCTCTGCTCCTCTCGGTTTTAGAGAAGGTGGTGTGGCTTGAGTGTGTCATTTTCTTGGTCTGGCAGGACCATGACTAAAGTTCTTCTACGCATTTGCCAGAGAGAAAGCAATTGTCCATGATTGGTTCCAACCTCTGAGCTGTTGGCTGAGTGAGCTCCTTTTTCTAGTTTTGGAGGAAGGGTCGGTTAAACTATTACCTGCTGTAAAAGCATTGTTGTTTCCACATTGATTTTGCTACAGCAGAACTTTGATATTAGTGTTTAGTCTACTGTCTTTTTCTTGATATATTTGTTTGTGAAATTCTCTGCCAAAACATGGATATAAAATAATCATTTTCAGGTCCATTATTGTCTCGAAGCTTTTGAATGATTTGGGGCATTGTAATCGGGATTTATAAAAGGCCTTTACTGATGAGGTACATTTTCCCACTATGAATGGTGAGTTATTACATGTATTAATTTATTAAAATTAAATAGCTGGAATATTGAAGGGGTAGTTTTAAGAAATACTTCTCTGTATTTTTGATGTGCATTTTAAAATTAGGTGTTTTTACGCTCATTCTTGATAGATTATCTGGGCAGAGGTTGACAGTTATTTTTGTTCCACGTTATGAAGATATTACACCATAATCGTGATTGCTATTGTTTTTGTTGAGCTATCTATAGTCATTCTAATTATAGTTCTTTTGTGTGTAATTTGTCTTTTCTATTTAGTTGGATTTTACATATTCTCTTTGATTTCATGTTCTGAAGTTTCACTAAAATATGTCTAACTGTGGAAAAAAAATAAAAATAAAAAAATAAAATTAGGTGTTTTTACTGTCAGCCTGTTATAATAATTTGTGAATCACAAGAAAGCTACTGATTATGAATGGAAAGTTCCTAAAGGATGAACTCTCCTAGAAATAGAAAATACATGGGTAAATTCACTTTATTTTTTACAAGTAAGAGCTAAGTGGAGAATATCCTGTATTAGCTATAACTATTTGCAAATTACCTGCTCCTTGATTAGTTTGAGGTTTTTGAAATTAGCATTTTGAAATGAATAGAACTCAAGAAGCAAATTAGCATTATTTGTCTGTGTATTAAAAATGTTACCTTTGGATGTCTTGTGGAACCATAACTGTTTTAGAGAAGTGGTCTGGCCTTAGTTGCATAATTGATAATGAACATATTATCATCTAATTCTGTGGTTTCAGGATTTATTTGCCAAAAATTGTAAATAAAATATCAAGAACACAAACCATGGGAGAATATCTTCAAGAATTTCCACCATGTCCTTGATGGTCATTGATGGTAATTAAAGCTGTCAGTTTGTCCCTGTGGAGAAGTGTAAAGATTATAAATGAAGGGCTGTATTTGGGATGTGGAAACAGTGGGGCCTCTTTTGTGGGGAAGATGAATTAAAAGAAACCAACTATTTCCTCGGCCCTGTGCAGCCGTTCAGTCTGTCTTATAAACAGGGTGATGTTTAGGTATTTGGATACATTTGTGTGCACAGGAGAGCTCTGCCACATGTAGCCTATTCTCAGATGTGAAATTCAACATGATAAAACTTAGGAGGTTGAATTTTTACAGTTTTGTATGACTGCACTTTTCTTTTTTTTACATTACTCTGCTTAAGATGCTTGTGACCAATATCTGCTTCCTTTATAAGGTAGTGAGTTGATAAGAAAAGTGGACTATTTCCCCATCCTTTCTCTTTGTGTGAAGTCTCTGGCTGGGGATCTAGTCTTTGGGGAATGGCAACAATGTCACAGAGATCTATGACCTCCTAATAGGCCTTGGGAGGGGAAGGCAGGACTCATTCTGCACTGTGCCTCAGGGCTTAGTTCCTTTAAACTTCAAGGAATTGGATGGAACTCTTCACTCCTCCTTTCTTTCAGCTTTACCTTCAGGGGAAATTGATCGATTAGAGGTGATTATTCCACAAACTCTGAACCCTTTTCCCCTCTTTGTTCCAACTGGAGCTCCTCAAAGTTTAAAGGGATTGTGTCTCCTGGGTGAAATGTAGAATGAATTTAAATAGATTATTGGGTAGAACTCTTTGAACACACATTAAAAGTGCTAAAAAAATATATTTGGAACTGAAAGAAATATGGGAAGCAAAAGGAGAAAGTAACATTTGTTTCAGGATAATTATAATGTAATTATATGGGACATTTTTGAGCACATGATTAGCTGTTTGTAGAATCATAGTAGTGCTTCAACCAAGAAAATAATAGAGTCAGTGCAACAAATCGACAGTTGTAGAAAATCTGGATGGTGACTAAGACCCTAATAGGCCCAAAGACAACCGTAAATGACTGGGTTTATATATGTCCTCTGTTAAGCACAGCAAAATTCTACTAATGGATGGCTTTCAGTTTTTTCTAACTTCTTTGTTTAACAACAACAAAAAATGATCTATACCTAATTCTCTTTTTGCATGTGTGATACCTTTGCCTTATCGGCACTATGGACCTTATTTGAGTTATATTTCATACCACATCAATTTAATTTTTCCCCCTTTAAAAAAATCTAATTCCTGGACTCTACCTACCCACAGAGCAGTATTAGCTCCCCCTGGTGACTAAATAAAAATGTAGGCAAGGACGATTGTGGTGATGAGCTTCATTAACTTTAACTTTTAAATGCATAATTAGCATTAGGGTGTATACAGTTGGCAAGTACACTGAACTATTTTCCAAGAAAAAATTCCAATTAGTCTTGAGAAATGTCCATTTTCATGTCAGTTTATTTGCATGGTGAAGGCTGGTCTATCTTATGTGGCTTTCCTGGAGTTCTGCCCATTTTAATGACACCAAAGCTCGTGGTTCTGATGTGGGAGATATTAGGACAGAAGGCAGATACTCAGATCTTCTGTAAACTAGGAGCTGATTAGAGACACAAAAAATGAAAGTAAAGTGCTACCAATTTACCTATCTCTATCATTCTTGCAAAATAGACTTTCCATAGAAAAGGTTATTATTGTTAAAATGATTTGAAATCTCTCCATATCTTGGCTGTTGTGAATAACGCTGCAATGAACATGGGAGGGCAGGTATCTCTTGAAGATCCCAATTTCAGATCCTTTAGTTGTAAACCCACTTATAAGATGAATAAGTTCAGGGGATCTAATGCACTGCATTGTATAATAGTAAGAGAAAATTATACTGTACTATATACTTGACAGTAGCTAAGAGAATAGATCTTTAATCCCCTCATCACAAAAAAGAAATGGTAATTATGTGAGGTGATAGAGGTGTTAGCTAACCCTACTATGGTAATCATTTTGCAGTTAATAAGTGTATCAAGTCATCACGTTGTATTAAACTTATACAATGTTACGTGTCAATTCTATCTCAGTAAAGCTGGAAAAAATAAAATAAATTTTTTGGGGAAAGACACTGTTGTACATTCAAACACCAAGATGTGTTTTTTTGTTGTCACCTCAAGGAAGCATTTTTCCAATTTAATTTACAAATTGTTTAAAAGTGTATATTTTTATTACTTGGATTGCTTTCCAACTTAACTCGTATAGTTTAGTTTCTAAAACTTTTCCCCTTCATAATTATCAGTTTGACGGACACTTGAGAATGCCTTTATAATCCTTCTGAAAAGAAATTTGTCAAGTCTGTCATATCTGTCATATACTTACCGGTCAACCCTCCGTGTCCTCGGGCTCCACAAACGCGGATTCGGCTGACCCGCGGATCAAAAATATTTGGGAAGAAAATTCCAGAAAGTTACAAAAAGCAAAACTTGGATTTGCCTTGCACTCCGGCAACTATTTACATAGTATTTAGACTATTTACATAGCATTTACATGCTATTACATATTATAAATTATTTAGAGATGATTTAAAGCATATGACAGGATAAGCATAGGTTATATGCAAATACTAGGGACTCAAGCATCCATGGATTTTGGTATCTACTCGGGGTGTTCTGGAACCAGTCCCCCAGGAATACCCAGGGATGACTGTATTTCTTATATGTAGTCTTATTTTCTATGAAAAAAGTATTTGCTTTTCACCGCTGTTTTATGCCGGTTATCAAAAAGCAATGTCTGTGACTGTGTGATCTGGTTTAATGTTTTATATTAAATATTATATATTATTATGCATTCAAAAGGAAAGATTTAAAATATTATCTGAGAGCTAATATTTGAATGGTTCTTTTGCTCCTCCTTTTGTTCTTCTGAATATTTTATATTTCTATAATTTAGCACTTCCCCCTCCCCCATCATGTTTTTTTTGTGTTTTGCTTTTCTTCCTTTCCTTAGGAGCCACACCTCTCTGTGTTACTAGAAAGGGTATAATCTAAACTCAATCACTTCTTAGTATCACCTTCTTCGGCCTGTGGAAATCTAAGTGAAGCTTCTTTTGGAGCCATTGATAATCATTCTGTCATTTGGGCTGAAGTGATGGTCTGGTTATCAAGCAGCACAGCTGAACACAGCCCCTCTTCCTCACCTCAGTTTTTTTCTCTCTCCTTCCATTACTTCTGTTACTTCCTTCCTCAAGTAGATGGCCTGCCCTTTGCAGTTTATTTGTCCCAGTGCCTTGCAAAAAAGCAAAGGACCACACTTTGCCTGAACTTGTGCTAGTGGTCACTCATAGGGGGAGATAAATTTGGTTGTTCATGATGAAACAGTGATAACTTTCTTCTTATCACATGTTTATTGATACAGATGTTATTACATTGATTAGATACTGCAGTTGGGCTCAATATAATGAAAAGCGTATGGCTCCATTACTTTCTACACTACGAAGACCATGCAGAGATAGTGAAATGAATAGCACCGCTCCGTAGTTTGTTTTCCTAAATACTACTGTGCATTTATCAGCAGTTCAATTCAAGAAACATTTATCAAGTTTCTAGTCTTTGTCAAATAAGTACTGGGCCCAGGATCTTCTGGGAGAAAAATGGTTTAGGGTGGGTCTCTGAGCCTAACTCGGACTCAGGGTTGGCTTCCTGGAGCATGTGATGCCTTGAGTGGTAAGAGAGTTCGCTAGTGAAGATAGGTGGGGAGAGGCATTTCAGGCAGACAAAAGAGGAGGAAAAATAGGAATGGGATATGAAGCAGAAAAGTATCTGCTGGGGCAACATCAAGCTAGAGGAAAGTGCAAGATAGGGAAACAGTGAGAGAATGTGAATGTATTAGTCCCCTATTGCTGCATAATAAATGACGCCAGCAATTTTGACTTAAAGCAGCAATCACGTATCATCTTAAAGTTTCTGTAGTTCAAGAATTTGGGAGCAGCTTACCTGGGAGATTCTAGTTCAGGGTCTCTTATGAGGTTGCAGTTGAGGCGTTGGCCAGGGCTGCAGTTAGCTGAAGTTTTGAATGGGACTAGAGGATTCACTTCTAAGCTCAATCACATGGCTGCCGACTGGACATCTCAGATCTTCACCACATGAGCCTCTCTATAGAGTTGCTCATGGCATGTCAGTAGGCTTTCCCCAGACAAGTAAAGTGAGAGGGAGGAGAGGGAAGGGGAAAGGTTTTGGAAAAGGGTGAGGGAGAGAAGGAGAGAAGCTGCAATGTCTCTTATGGCCTAATCTTAGAAGTGGCATACTATTTCTTCTGCTATATTCTATTATTATTATTATTTTTTTTTTGTGTGTGTGTGTGTGGTACACGGGCCTCTCACTGCTGTGGCCTCTCCCGCTGCGGAGCACACGCTCCGGACGCACAGGCTCAGCGGCCATGGCTCACGGGCCCAGCCGCTCCGCGGCATATGGGATCTTCCTGGACTGGGGCACAAACCCATGTCCCCTGCATCGGCAGGCGGACTCTCAACCACTGCACCACCAGGGAAGCCCCATATTCTATTATTGATCACACAGACCAACCCTTGGTATGATATGAGAGAGAATTACACAAATGCCTGAATACCAGGAGATGGGGTTCAGTGGGGGCCACCTTGAAGGCTGGTTAGTGCAATGAACTGGGAAGGAAAGGTACAATCTGGCCATTGGGGGACCATGCTAAGAAGTTAAATTTGATTCTCTGGCCTGTGCTTTTCAAACTGCTCTGAGGAACCTCACAGATATATATCAGCCAGGGAGGCATGGAGGTAGGGAGTTGAGATAGCAGGGATCCTCCATTCCCTGCAATCAGAACAGCCCAGGCTGGAATTGTTTCATATAATGGAAATTCAAGAAAGATTTCACTTTAGTATTGAGTTTAGAAGCTTAAGAATGTTTGATAATTACTGTTTTAGGCAGTGAGTAGCTATTGAAGGTTTCACACAGGGGAATATATGCTCAGATTGAATGGTGTGTGTAGATTTAATGGGGAAATTGGGGGGGGGGGGGCTGTGATTCCAGACAGGCAGCTCTTGCAATTGCACGAGTAAGAGAAGATGGGGCCAAAACCAGTGCAGTGGTCGTAGGAGTGGAGAGGAGGACCAAATGCAATAACTGTTTAGGAGGTAAAATCATCCAGATGTAGCTATTGATAAATTTTGGGGGCATAAGAGCAAGGAAAAGATTAGAACAAGCCCCCAGTCTCCGAACTCCTCAGGTGCATTGAGTGGCCATCCCCTGATACCAGGAATGAAAAAGAAGCAGGATTGGAAGGTAGGATGGTGAGTTCACTTTTGCTCAGGTTAAATTTGAGATACTCTCTTGGCTAGAATTGTTTAGAACAGCAGTTGTTTGCCTAGGCCAGAACCCATAGGTAGACATTAGGCCACTTAGCATACTTCCTATTTCCTTGAGTCATGGTTTAGTTTTCCCTTTGTCAATTATCTAAGTTTCTCCCACAACTTGCCCCCCATTTTTGTTTCTGATCCAGCATTTCCCCCCCTGGTTTTAATAGTGAAGAATCCCCTTCCTCAGGTTGGTTACTTCTTACGCTTTGGCTGCTGGATATAAGGCCCCTTGTAGCTGAGGTTGTTACAGCAGGTGGAAATGACCCCCTGAAAAAGCACAATGTCTTACTTTAAGGCTGGGTAGTATTTTTTTCTCTCAGGATGAGGAATTTTGACATCTGAGGTTTAGTGAAATCCAGCAAATGGTTGCTGAGAAGGCTGCTGTATTCTCACAGGATTAGGACAGTGGGTTTTCCTTTTTAAAACTACATACGAAGGTACATCTCTATAGGAAATCTTATTCCTTAGGAATTATTGGTTGTGCCCACCAGCACCAACCTCACCCGCCCCACCCCCCAAAAAAGAAATTTCCAAGCAGATTTAATTTTACTATAATTGTTTTTTTTTTTTTGGAATCTGTGACCGTCTTGTGAATCTTAATGGGCTCCTTTTATGGCTGATTTTCAGAATTGTAGTTTCCCATGATCTCCCTTAGTATTATTTTCATTAAAAATTCCATTAGCTTTAAAAAATCAATGTAATCATTCAGTAGTAATTAATTCTTACCAATCTTGCAAAGGAAAGATGACTTAACAAAACTTCGAAATGTTAAAATGGGTAAAAAGAGGGAGTTCCCTGGTGGTCCAGTGTTTAGGACTTGGCGCTTTCACTGCCGAGGGCCCAGATTTGATCCCTGGACGGGGAACTAAGATCCCACAAGCGGCGCAGCGTGGCCAAAAAAAAGAAAAAAAAAAATGGGTAAAAAGAGTTGTGTGGTTAACGGAACTAGGAGAGATGTCAGTATATAACGGATGGAGGGCTGGACTCCGGCAGCTGGCCGACCCGAATGCCCATCCCAGTTCTCCCCAAACTAGCTGTGCAGCCTTAGGCAGATGACTTAAATGTTTAATCTAAAATACCCTATCTGTAAAGTAGGGACAGTCGCAAAAAGGTAATAATTTTGCCAGCCTCGTAGGGTTGTGGCGACTAAATGAGATAATAGGTGTGCTTGGCACACAGTGCATGCTCACTCTACACATACTTGTTAGTATCCGTATTATTAAAGGTGGTAAGGATTCCTTTAAGGATATGTCACATAAATCAGATTCCAGATTTGAATGTCTTCCAGAATCCTGAGAGGTTTTGGAAGAGTTAGAATGAGTTAATAGCTGGCATTGTCTTAAATTCTCCCCCTTTTAAAATTCAAAAGAGGCTCATGGGTGATTGATGCTAGGGGTCCTGGGGCAAGGGGGGTAAATGAGGATTAGTTTAATTAAGTGTGCTCATCACCATTCTAGTAAGACCTTAACGTTTAGATTCGTATAGAAGAGAGAACATCATATTTTGAAGACAAAGAAGGGAGGCCCTGTTTCTGTATAACATTGATTCTAACTTCATTCTATACAAAATACTAAAAATTAAGGCCCTGGCATGTCTTCGGCCTGCACTCTGATGGGTATAATTGTAAGAAGCTAGTTGTACAATGGATATCAGTGAAAAATGTTATGCTCATAACTTATTTAGTTAGTGGCACAGAATTTTCTGTACATTTTTTAGAATGTTTTAAAAATTTTTTTCCTGGTTTTGTGAATTCGCTCAAAACTTATAAAATATGAATTTTAGTTTAGTGCAATCCAAAATATTCATACTTCACTTTTAGTGGCCATGCATAAGCATTATGAAATCGGTCTGGCAGTAATAGAGACTTGGGTGATAAATGGTTTGGGATCATCTAGTCTAAGTGAGTTCATTTAAATGTGGGAGATTCGTACTTTTGTTTTCTAGGGGGAAAGAGTCTAGCAAAATGAATTTGTGCAACAAATGATCACAAAGACAGTCGGCTATTTTTATAGTGCGCCAGACATTAAAGCGATGTCTACTTAACGTGGACACGTTAGTGCTAGTGAGTCTTTACTATGTTCCCATCTTCTGCTGTGCATTGTGAGGGTACAAAGAAATGTGAGTCATGAACCCTATTTGCAAAGGGTCTTACTGTGCACTTGGTGAACAAAACACATGTACCTGAAAAAGTCATATTGTTATCGTTAAGTGGTGGAATTGCTAATATGAGCGATAAGTTCTGCGAATGTCCAGAGAAGGGAGTGGGAGAGGAGCTGGCAGGGGAAGCCTTGTGGAAGACGCCCGAGGTGAACTCCACACAGAGAGACCATGACAAAAATGAACAGGATGAGGTGAGGGTGGGATGCTAAGGCAAGATGGGGCATCCTAGGTAGGGGATTGCTGATGGAGAAAAAGACTTGGCGTTAAAATTTTGATATCTCATCCAGAAAATAATTTCTTAAGCAGTAGCACTGTGTCACAGAGTGTTCAAAAGTTCAAGAGTTCGAGCAGAGCACAGTGCCTATAAAAGTGCTGTAGGCGTGCACAGCACAAAGGAACCATGAGGATAGGTACTAACCAGGAAAAAGAAAACTGTGTCCACATTAGGCTGTTCTATGAGTAGCTTGAACAGAATCAAGTAGGGTAGCATCTGTGAACACCTGCTGAGAAGTGAGTACTCCTCTAAGAGAACGCAACCTGTGTGGGCCACCGTGGGAAGTTTCTCCATTCATCAGAAATACACTGAGCTGGTCTCCATGACACTGCATTTGATAGTAGTATCTTTTACCCAATGCTTTTGTTAAAATGTCGTGCAGTGTCTTCAGGCTTGATTTTCATTTAAGTTTTATTCTTATTATGCTATGAGGCTTTGGTGCTTATCGAATGTAAATTTTCTCCAGTGAAGGAAGAAATTACTAGCACAGCTATTAATAGTCTGGTGAAAAGTCTTATTGCTTCTTAAAATTTATATTTTCCTGGTGATTGACAATCGCTAATTAGTTAATCCTCTGCCTGTGCTCCTGAGGTAGGTCAATATTATCTCCTTTAGAAAATGAGAAGATTGAGAAATCAGGGTCTTCAGTGATTTTCTCAACAACCGATTTCTGTACTGACATGACAAAAATAGAGTTTACTCTTAAACATTTTTATTTTAGTTAACAGAGTATCTCTGTGTTGAATGACTGACCACCTGAGATACCTTTTTTTCTGTTCACTGTGCCTTTAAAAAGCCATTTACAGCAAGTGGGAGTTTGGGCCCCAAAATGTAGATTTGATCTGTAGGCTTACCATTGGATTGATGGTAGACTTTGGATAAATCTGTACGCTTTATAAATATGTAGAACAGAAGAACCCCAAATAACATCAGCCTGAGGTAGAAAGTTGTTTATTCCTTGCTTATCTATGGGAATTCTAGAGATGAGCAGTCTAGAGCTGGTTTTCTTTCTCGGTGCTGTGCTTCTCAGCACGTGGCTGCCCTTGTGGAGCAGGCCGTGCTGGCCGCTGGCTTTCATGTCATCATGTCCAGATGGAGGGCAGGAAAAGAGGAGATGGAAGACATCACAGAACTTGCAGTCCGAGTTGGCTGCTTTTAAGCAGCCTTCCCATAAACCCCATACAGTAATTCCACTCACATCTCATTGGAATGGAAGAATGGATTTTGAGGTAGGCAGTTGACACCATCTCTCACACAATTAACATATTTGAACATTTGGATTTTGTGTTATTTTGTATGACTGGTGATATTTCTCTCTTCCAATGTCATGTATAATTTAGGACACCAGCTAAAACATAAGAGCCTTTTAAACTCCCAACATGGACAGAACCTTTTTCTCTGGTTGGCAACCCATATTCTTTAATTATTTAGCGAATAGCACATCAGATTTTCCAATGGAGAAACTGTTTCTGAATCCAGGGAAGAGCTGCAGTCTAGGACTCTGTGCTTTATCCACCTTGATTCTTTGTTTTGAATGTCGGTATTCCTGTAGAGAAAAATAAGGAAACATATCTTTATTAGAGCAGAAATCCTTAATACAACCACATCAGGCATGGTATGGATATGACCCCAGGGAGTATTTTCCAAAACATGGTACAGCACGTGGAACTTCTGTGTACCCGACCAACCTCAACACCATCCTGTTTAACCCCAGAAACTACATTTTCCATGAATGCATCGTAAAATATGCTCCATTCTGTGTGTGTCCTGGAACGTAGTGGTCGATTAAATAAGAGGTATGTCACCCACCTGCTTTTTGGATGTGACGTTATCACCTAGGTGCTGCCAGCGTGCCATTGCTAGCTTGAGGCATGGACCTGCCCAGGCCATCTGCCATCACTGAACAGCCGGTGTGCAACATGCCTGCTTCTTCACCGCATGCATATCACATGCTTCCCACTGCTGCCATGCACCCTTCTCTCTTCTCTCATCTCCCTTCTTCTCCACGGCCTCTCCCAGCATCTACAGACAAATAGGTGGTATAAAAAAGTACGCTAGATAATCTATACCGACGTAGACAGAAGTTTTCCATCTGGTGTTGAGTTATGCAAGGTTAGCACTAAGAAGACCCTTAGAGTTCATCTGGTCCCACTTCCTTGTTATGGAACAGAAAATCCAGACACACTGTCACTTAGCAATCTACTGGCCCTGCCAAGACTTGGACATCAAACTTCTGACTCCAAGTCCAGTGTCGGTTTTGAAACCCATTGTTTCATCAAGATGAAATGAATAATGGATCACACCACAAGCCATTACCCTAAAGCAATTCCAGGTTGAATAACGGCTTTTTAGGGGTTGGTACCCGTGCCTTCTTCAGGTGGACACCTTTTATGTGTCCAGAAGTTGTACCAGATACTTATCTGTAAGTGAATGGACTCTATAAATAAACCTCCCTGTCCCTTCACCCCCCCCCCCACTTGAGTATTTCTCCAGTTCCTAGCTGTGACCCATTTTGGGGGGAACATGCAGAGAGGAAAAACCTGCTGATTGCTGTGAAGGAGGACTCCTGCCCATGGGGACTTGTACCAGCAACATGCGGGCTGCATCATGTCCTTTGGATGGACAGGCTGTGAACTTGGTTTTAGGTCACCATTTTGGAATGAAAGAGTGCTTCGTGGTCGTCTCATTGCAGTTCTTGGTGTTATTACGGAAAATGAATCTACCTGCCGAGTCTCTTCAATTGTAGGTGATTCTGTGTCTTGGGTAGAAGGTATAGAAGGGTAATATCCTCCTTCTCAGTTGCTTCTTGGTTTTCAGTTGTCATACCAGGTGTTACCTGTGCTGCCTGAGTCCTTGTCAGTTTTCCTGCTCTACTGGATATTTTTAGATTTCTCCAACCCTGTATGAGATCCCTTTCCAGTTTTTAATAAATCTCTGATGTGCCCCTTGTGTATATCTGAGAAAGTCCATAAAACCAGGTATAGATATGATGGAAGAAAAAGTAAGTTCCAGCTGCCAGTGGCTCATGTTTGCTAATTGGAAACGTTATGGATGCTTTCAAAATAAAATCAAGTTTATAAATGCTCTCTATAGTATAGCTGTTGCATTTTTAGAGAATTAAATGTACGTTGTGTCATAGGAAACCATTACCCACCTTTGTGCTTGCAATGCTCAGGAGAAACATAAATGTTTCTCACCATTGTTTGATGTTTTCAAATTATTAATATGTATACATCGTTAAGGGTGGGAAAGTGTTTAAAGAATCAAAGAGAGGAAGAGAGGAACAGAAAGTTTTAATATCAGGAGCATATGCCTTTTTAATATCTTTGCCGAAATTAAATATTTGTAAATGTTTTTGAGGAACTTTAATATTTCTATTATAACTTTCAAAATTTGCAGTAGCGCCTTCATTTAAGTTTGCTTTGGAGAGATTTTATGATCTTTCTAATACCTCCAAAACTTTTAATAATAAGAGATGTAAACACATACCAAAATGAGAATATTCTCACTTGTACATTCTTAGATCAAAACATATATTTTCAAAATAACCATTCCTGGGACTTCCCTGGCGGTCCAGTGGTTAAGACTTTGCCTTCCAGTGCAGTGGCTGCATATTCTGTCCCTGGTCGGGGAGCTAAGATCCCACATGCCTTGCAGACAAAAAACCAAAACATAAAACAGAAGCAATATGGTAACAACCTCAATAAAGACTTTAACAATGATCCATATCAAAAAAAATCTTTTAAAAAAATAACCATTCCTATTATATTGCCGTATTATGTGTCTGTGTAAGTCAGTATATCATAATGTTGCTTTAGTAAAGTATTATTGATATTTTTAGTTTATTTTGGGGTACTGAACTACCATAAAAGTTAGTGGCTTAACAATGATAACAGTTTATTACTTTTTAAGATTCTTTGGGCTGACTGGTGGATCTCCTGGTTTTCATGAGGTTGACCTGGAGGTCCCTGTGTCTGGTCCTGGCTGCCCCTTGCAGCTTAGCTAGGGCTGTTCAAGGGCTGTGCGGGGCCTCAGCTCTCCCTCTCTTATGTGGCTGCTTTGGCTTCTCACAGCAGGGGCCTGATTTCCAAGGAGGGCTCCAAGGTCTCAATTTCCATATCTTGATGCTCAGGCTCAGAAATAACACACCATCTTATTCTACTGGTTAACAGAAGTTCCAGGTCCAGCTCAGATTCAAGAGGAAGGGAAACCAACTAAACTTTCCGACGATGAAATAGGAAGGTCACCGGTGCAAAAGAACATATGGGCTGGGAGTTGTGGTTGCATCCTTGGGAAACACAGCCTACTATAGAAACCCAAGTCTTTCTTATTATCACTTCTTTTCTTCGACGTGCGTCATGCAATTTTAATTGAGCTTTTGCTTCAAAGTGAGAATTTGGAAGCAAGAATTTATACAAAATAATTTCTTAAACTGTAGCTCATTTTCCCCTTGTAGAATGGGGTCCTTAATGTCCTAATCCTATTGTCATATGTCATTGGGAATCTTTATTTATTTATTTTGCGGTACGCGGGCCTCTCACTGTTGTGGCCTCTCCCGTTGCGGAGCACAGGCTCCGGATGCGCAGGCTCAGCGGCCATGGCTCACGGGCCCAGCCGCTCCGCGGCATGTGGGATCTTCCCGGACCGGGGCACGAACCCGTGTCCCCTGCATCGGCAGGCGGACTCTGAACCACTGCGCCACCAGGGAAGCCCAGGAATCTTTATTTATTAAAGAAACATTAGTCAAATATGGAGGTTTCTCACCCTGGACAATTGCTTTATGAAAGACCTTACAGTGTTTTCCCCCATAATATTCTAAACCCTGTTAGGTGTAGAACACAGCACAGTAATTGAGTGGCGTCTGAAGTATTTGTCTCCCAATGGCAATACTACATAGCTTCCATAATTTTGAAGTTTATAAGTCTGTCTGTATTCAGAATTCCTCACAGTTACTTTTGTTAATTTATCCCCTTGTCTGTAGAAAATTTTAATTTTAAATAGTCTCTTTTGGTTGTTTGCTTTCCTTATTTGCTTTCTCCGCTACTGCTTCGTTGGACTTTGTAGTATGAACATGTTTGAAGCAGTTTAACTTGTGTTTTGTAAAGTTACAAGTTCATGCTCTGTATGTCTTCCTACCCAGACCTCACGTGGGCCAAGTCCTGGTAGATGCTAGGCAGAGGAAAACGGACCTTTCCTGATAGGGATGAGTCAGTTTCCTTCTGTATCAAGATGTTTACACATGGAGACAGATGCAGAGGATGACAAACCTGGATCATGTGACTGCTAGATTGTTTTTCTTTGCTGGATTTCCACGTGGGAAGTGGTGCGAGCTGGAACTTTGCTGCTACTGCGCCCAGGATGTCCGCTGTCCAAGGTGTATCCACGTTTGTGGTCTGGTCATTTGGCCGGGAGCCAAGGCTGCATTGTTTAAGGGCAGGCTCACTCTTTAGAAGAGCGATGTGATCCTTCATCTAGAGTGAAACTTTAGAATGTTTTAATTTCACTCAGCGAAGCCACACGTGTGTTCCAGTAACTACCTGTGAATTTGCTTCCAATCTTTGCAGCGTAATAAGTTATTTCCTTCTCCAGTGCTTTTTTAATTTCGTCTTAAACCGACTAAGTCTAATATCTTGCCTTTCATGGTGATTATTGTTCCTAAAAATATTACAGGCCAATGTAATCCCTGGGGTGGAGCAGGGTCAGGGAAAATCATATAAAGTGCCACTCTGAGTGCCCAGCTGTCCATTTTAAAAATGTGAAAATTTGAGGGGAAACTGAGTTCCAAAGACATCTTTAAAGAGGGATAGAAGTCTTAGGGTTGTAGAGACTTGAGAGGGGTAGGTCTTCACTTTCTCTGTGACAGACAGGGGAGCAGGAAGGATGTACAGCGTAATTGCACCTCTTTATTCGAGCCTTAGATTTGATTTAACACCAGCATCTGGAGAGAGATGTGCCCTAAGGAGCCAAAAGCCTAACCTCAAATTTATTCTGACCCAGTCCACGTGCCAAAACACAGGCAGAATGTGCCCGAGAGAGATTCTGGTTGTATGACTTTGTCCCATGTTCCTTCATGGGTAGAGACCTTTGACTATTACATCCTTTGGAAGAATGTGCAGGTAAAATTGGTAGTCCAAAGGCTTTTGTATATTGTGTATTTTTTTGTGTGATTATACACATTTTTTCCTCTGTGATCTAAGTGAAACTCAGGACGAACCTGTGCTTTCTGACCAGAATAACTCTGCAGTAATTAAGATAAGGAATTTTTCAAAACAATGAAAAGACTCTGTTTAACAGAACATTGCCATCTTTTCATCTAGAGTGAATGAATAATTGAAGGTGTTGTACCTCACCTGGGTTCTTGGTACATAGTGGTACCTCAGTAAACATTAAGTGAATGAATGACTATACTCATCTATGAATGACTCAGTCAGAAAGTCTAAGAGTGGGAAGGATTTCTACTCGAGGATTTTTACTAAGGATTTATGGAGATTGTTACAATAAAAAGAGGAAGGAAATGTCTGACATATCTAAATCTGACTTCTTGCAAAAGAAAACATCAATATAGGGATGTCAAAAACAGAGCTTTTATCTCAGAATGGGTGGAGGAACTGTTGATTTCTTTCTGTTTGCAATCTCCCTCAAGGACCTGTGGTCTGTCCACTTTTTGACACAGTACAGCAGGGCAGGTATTCCATTTGGGCAGAACTTCCATGGTATTGCAATATTGTTATTTTCTGAAGTCATAATGTGTTCAGTATTATTTACATTCATGTTTTATATTTTCTAGTGGCAAACTATATTATAGTCATAGCTTTTCAAAGCACTCCAGCAATGATTCTTTTAATATCTTGATGAGACTAAATAAACAAATCAGGAAGGTTTTGATAAGAATTTTGCATGGATTTGCTGTAGCTTGAATCCTATAAATTGATTTTGGGTAAGCTATCACAGACCTCTGATTATGATTAGCACCTACTTTAGTATCTGTTAGAAAAACTGGATTACGAAGTATAAATTCCAGGTATTTGTGCTTATTCTATTTAATATATTCATTAGTTTCTTAACTTTGATTTTATGTTATAGATTTTTTGAAGGAATACCTATCTTAAGGAATGTGGATCTTATTTTGTGTCCTTTTCAATTCATTATACATCTGTCATCTTTGATGTTGCAGGAGAAACCCAGAGATACAAAGAAATGATTGCCGCTTGTAACCCTTTAAAATCCATAAGGTGACCACACATACACATCAAACAAGTACAGAAAAAAATAAGAATTTTTTTCATTCATTCATTCAATACTTATTTTTGGAGCGTCAGCTATGTGCCAGGCACAGTTTCTTGAGGATACAGTGTTGAACAAGATAGGAAAAGTTTCTGCTTTCTAGGAACTTAATGCCTAGTGATTATAACTATGATTAAGCACAGTAAAATATAAGGAGATATATCCTAGAGAATATAATTAAGCGCCAAAATGTATAGTCAAGTCATGAGAGGTTATTGGGGTTCATCACGTTCCAGGAAGGTCTACTTCATGGCAAGGGAGACTTGAACTTGACCTTGAAGAAAAGAAGGTATTTGCAGAGATGGAGAGGAAGTTAGATGGGTACTTCAATGTAAACATCCCTCAGTGTGATCTGAGAAGGTCAAAACACTAAGGAAGAGTGTTTGTTCAAGGAGAATTCTCTGATCTTCTTTCCCATTCCATATACACCCCACCAACTTCCTGAGGTTTAAGTCTTGGGACCGTGAACAATAGAGTTCCATTTAGAATGAAGTATGACAGTGTTTTTGGAGACATAATCTCAGGTCCCAAATTGGCAGCAAGTCTAGGCAAATAGTAAATGTGCTACTTGCATATTAGAAATTGATGCTCAAAATGTGAAAATTCTCTACATGGGAGAATTCAAGTGTAACTTATAGTATTACCAAATAAAATAGTATCTACAGAGGAGGGTAGTGGCAGTTAGCAGTAATTTCTCTTTGAGGAATTATACTTTTTGTACCTAGTGGTCTATCAAATGGGATAGTATTACCAGGGATCATAGATCTACACAGTCTATTTTGTAAAGTTATAGGAGATACAAGGAAATGAAATAGAGTAAGAATGTAGTTTTTAAATCACATGGTCTAAAACTGACTAGGGCCATTAAGAGACAAAGATAGACTAAGAGGAGAAGAGAAGGACTTACCTTCAGCTGTTTCCATGCTGTCTGTGCTCGTGCAGTGCTTTAAACCAAGGTAACAGGGATATGACAAAAGTAAAATTTCTTAGGCTACATACCCAGCAGATTGGCAAAAAGTGTGACAGTTCTAAGTGTTGACAAGGATCTGAGGTAATGGGGAATTTCAGACCCTGCTGGCAGGAGTGTAAATTGGTAGAACCACTTTGGGAAAATGGTTTGACATTATCTATGTAAATTTAAAGATGTGAAAACGCTATGACTCAGCAATTCCACTTCTCAATACCCTACAGAAACGCGTATGGGAGACATGTAATAGAATATTCACTGCAGCAGTGTCTGTAATAGTCAAAACTGGAAACAAGCCAGATGTCCAAGAAATAGATAAATTGTGGGTATTCAAATAATGGAATATTATCAGCAAGGAAAATGAATGAACTATGGCTACACTCAACAAGATGAATAAGTCCCGAGAAATGTAGAGTTGACTCAAGAAGTAAGACAACAAAGGATATATTCAGTATGAATCCATTCACATAGAGTTCAAAACTAGGCAAAACTGGACTATATGTTTTAAGGTTGTGTACAAAGGTGGGATAACAAAAAGCAAGAAAGGAAATCACTATCACAGAAGTCAGATTATTAGCTGTCTTTAGAGTAGAGAGAATAGATGGGAATGGGGAGGAACAGATGGGACTTTCTAGGTGCTAGCAGTATTCTAGTTCTTGACTAGTATAGTTGTTTCATGAGTGTTGCTTGTTATTATTATTTAGGGTGCCCATTCGTTTTTCTGCACTTCATTGTAAATATGTACACTATATCAGTTTTCTTAGAAAAAGGAGCTTTAGGTGAAAGAGAAAAAGATGTCAGAGACAGCAGTACAGAAAGATTTATGCCCAAACCTGCTTCTCAAGATGTAAAGCAATTGTGCAGGAAGTGGAGATAGATTTCCACCGAATGTCCATTGTTGTCACTTGCAAGTGTGACTTTCACATGGTGAAAACTATTTGCTACTAGTCTAATAATTAAAAAATAAAGAATGAAGGCCTGCTTTCTTCAGAGTTATAGTGGAAGAGATCTGAGTCCTTTAAAATCAAATTTGGTCATTTGTAGCATAATTATTTTCCCACGCTGTATGCATCTTTATTGATTGATGCAGCCTCTTGAATGATGTCTAGAAGCAAATCGACCAGAGGATCAGGAGAAAATTAACAGCAAGAAGAAAACGAGAATACTCGTCTTATCTAGAGAAACCAAGAAATTTTCATCACTTTTATTATTTTAAAATCATCATGAATTCCTCTTTAAGGGAAACCCTTAATAGTTCCCCAGTAGTAACAGCATTGGAGGGTATTATCCAGTAATGAAAGAGAATGTTAATAAAATCATTTCTTTTTTATGTTGATATGGATCAAAGTTGCAACTTCAAAATACCAATGATAAAAATGAACATTTTAAGATTCTAGGTTACTGCTTACCAAGGATAATATTCATTAACTAGAGTTCACTTCTCATGCTCTGGATTAAAGAAATTATTTGCAAGCAAATAAGAAAAATGTATCTTTAATTTGCTAATCGTAAAGCACTACTTTTTTGAAAAAGTGTCGTGTCTTAAAAATGGATCTTTAATTTAAATCATGTGGCAGTCGTAACATATCCTCTGGTGGAGGCTTTAGACGAATGGCTTCAAGGTTGTATCGTGTACAAGAAACTATGGAAGCCCCATTTGCTAAGAGCAGATTGCCAAATTGATTTGTTTTCCAGATAAAGGCATATAATACTATTTAAATACCTGAAATATAAAAAGTGAAGACTAATAAAACAGCCAAATATTCCACTGTAGAGCATAAAATTTCCAAGTGTTTTGAAGAGTATCATAAATACCTATCTTAAGAAGCTCAATTAAAGTTTGGAAGTAATAATTTTGTCGTTAAATCTCTAAAGAGCTGCAATAGTGTGATCACCTTGAGGTAGAATCCAGAAAAGCTAGCTTTAAATATTGTACTCCTGGAGCAATGGTTGATTGATTCTCTAGTGTAAATTTCTTGGTGATGTCTGTTAAGAGACCTTTGAGAAATTGCAGAGAGTGTGTGTGTGTGTACACACATGCACAGGAAAATCTGTTAGTGCTGTAACAACTTTTTGGAGCCCTCCTCTGGGCAGAAGGTGAAGGAGTGTTTAGTGATAAATTCTGTGATGGAAGGTAACTTAACAGTGGAAAGTGGTTATGTAGATAATTTTTCTTTAATTATTGATTAAAATGATTACTAAGCAACAGTATATCCAGAGCTTTTCCACTGTATTTTATGTTCTACCAGAGCTTGTCCACTGTATTTTATGTTCTATCTCTCCTCCCTAATTTATTTACCTTCAGTTGAGAAAACTAAAATTTCGACTGAGAAATAAGAGCAAAATACACCAAAAAGAAACCACTGGGCAAGTAGACTTGGAAGTGACCTTGGAGATCATTTAATACAGCGGATTCAGGCTGTGCTTTGGGAAGTCTAGGAATTCCAACAGTTTGAGAAGGAGAGAAGGGTGGAGCTGGGGGCTGTGGTGGGGTGGGCTCGGAGCGTCCCACCTTGGATTCATACCTCGTGGTTTTTATCACTTTTATTTGTCTTGGACCTTCCGCTTAATATTTTGTTTGAAGAGCAAGTAGACAAAAATAGTTTGAAGGTCATCACTTTAGTTCCTAATCCCCTCACCTCCTGCTTTCACGTTTGAGTAATCTGGGGTAAAGCTGTAGCCTCCCCAAGGTTCCATGGCTGGTAGTGGCAGAAACAAGAACAGAAGCCTATGTTCATGTCTAATGGGGCTGTTTCCCTGACAACATCGATAACCTTCTGTTTCCCGGTACCTGTACCCACCTACTATATAGTGTGTTTCTTAATGATAATACATTATTTAACATCTTTCTTATCCACTTCTCTGTACCTGTGCACAGGTAGTCATGTAAAGGACACAAGACGAGACACAGTTAGGCATGATGTTATCAGAAAGCTGTGGAGAGGTTTTAAAATACCACCATGGGGGAGTTTGTTGGAAGAGTCTTTTCTGTGGAGATGCTCCATTATCGTGCCCTGATGTTAGGGCATTTTGCGTCAAGTATAAGTGCCATGACACGGTGCATGATGGTTATTAAGAGGCCCGGAGCTCGAAAAACAATGAAGTTGGAAATATTCTCACAGTAAATGTGTAAGATTCACTGGAATACAGAGTCTGACATCTGAGTCAGCATCATAGTTTTATGAGATACAACAAAAAGTGGGAAAGGGGCAAGTGACATGCATAAATGTTAGTAGCCACGCTCATCTTAGTTCAAGCCAAAGGCACGTTATTGATTTTTCCAGGGAAAATAATATGTAGCCGTTTGAGAAAATTGCCTTAGATGACGCTACTTTTTCTCCTATATTTCTTTTGTTTTCCCCCCCCCGTTTTTTCTTTTCTTCCTCATGATGAGTATTAATCAAGTGTGTAGTACGCGCCAGTACTGTTCAGGTACTAAAATCTTTTTGTGCCAAAAGTAGAAACGATTTTTGTTGTCATTGTTGTTTGTTTGTTTTCCTGGTGAAGTGATTGGAACTTCCAAATCACTGGGATGAAAGCATCTTCAGTCTCAAACACTTTTCAAGCACGGTTGTATCTAGAGAGGTGTTGATGATTGTACTCTGGAAACTCAAAACTTCTCCTTTTTCTCCAGTTTCCTCAATTGAAAAATGGGAATACCACCTGCAGAGGCTCGTGTTGTTTAACTAATTGCTAAGGTGGCGCGCCGAGGGCTTGATGAGGAGGGTGGTAGCTGTCAACTGACAGTGGAATTGTCTGTAGGAGTTGTGGTGTTTATTGACTCGGGGGTCTTTCGGTGTTTAAAGGCAGTTTTCGCCTGTATTTTTCCTGATGGAAGATGAGCCTTCTAGCTGAACTAACTGCTTACGGGGAAAATCAGCTTTCTCTGAATTAACTCTAAATTACTGTAATCCCACGTCTGAAGCTCAAGGTCGTAATTTCCTCTTGCGAGGCTGTGTTCAATCCCACTACTTTTACTTGTGAATGGCCATACCAAGGGATATTGTCAAATGAGACGATTACATTCAAACATTCCGTGTGAGAACCTGGGGAGGCTTTCGTCAGCCAAAATGTTCATATGGAACATTTGTTCATTTTGATGCACTTAATTGATATTTTCTTCAAAGGAGTGTGGAAACGCTCACTTCAATGAAATGCTTGCACTTTTGTATGTTTTCACTTTAGACAGAGGGTAAAATGGAGAATTTGGTGTTGGCAGTGGACGACTTTCAATGAGAAAAATTTCATTGGGGCATTATTTACGGTTGAATGTGAAAGAAAGAGCCTAACTTTCTTATCATTTAATTATGTCTTGGTAGAATCCCATGCTGGAGCCTCCGCATTTTGGCAAGGCTATTAATAGTTGTAGTAAAGTGACTAATGTCTCTCTTTTACCAGTAGTTTCATGACTGGCCTTTCCTCAGGCACTCCACAAAGCTTTACGTTTCTTCTAAATCAAATGTGAGTACTGCCAACAAAATGGGGTATAGTGACAGGAATGAATTCACTTATGTATTCATTCATTCAACGGTTCATCCTTCTATCCAAGAATGTGGCGTACTGTACATCAGACACTGAACTTGGTAGAAATTGCTCTAGGTAAAACTTGGTAGCAAACAGTGATATTTGCACCTCCCTGCCTACTCATTTGCAGTCTGTAATCTGGGCTCCCAGTGAGAGGCCCAGGAAGAAGAACAAAGAATGCCTATTTCACAGGTGTTAGTGCTTGGCATGATTGATGAAATTTAAATTTGGAATCAAACACCAGCTTTCTAAGGTGTTCATAATCATCCTGATAGTCTGATATTAACTCTTAGGTCAATTTGTGGGGGAGCAAAGAACAGAATGGGTCTTTCTGAAGAAGGCCAAGAGCTAGGCCAGGATGTTCTGAATTTCAAGCCGCAGTTCATCTTGATATTATTACTAACCAGGGCACCTCCTTCAGTTACTGTGGGTGCTTATAAACTGCAGAGTGCATGCAGTTCATGAATTTGGCCGCTTCTCCGTAGCTGCTATGAAAATTGCAAACAAAATTGCTTTTTATTTTGCTTTGACAGGCAGTGTTAATTTTATTCATCATTTTAGCAAATTGTATAATATTTCAGTTGTGTGCGGCATTGCCTTTGTCTTTTTCTGAAGTATATTTATGCTGAAGATATGAAAACAACAATAAAGAAGACACCAATAATAGCGTCTTGTAGTAAAAAGGGCTTATTAAAAGGATATTTTCTGCCTGGGTGAAAAACTTCCTTGAACATGTCATAAATAGTTTATAACACGCAGAGCTACACTTTTATTGTCTGTAGAAGTTGACTGTCTAGCTAGCCACATTTTTAAAATTAAAAAGTAATTTCCTGTCCATTTTGAATTTATATTTTGTTTACCCAGACCTTGTTCTAGTCTAATTAGACAATGACCATCTTTTTGAGGTCATCACAAAGACTGAGTAAATCAGACCCCACAGGAGACTTGGGGGTGAATGGGGAGTGTGCTGGCTAGGGAAGGATAGGGGAAGCCTGTAAAGATTTATCCGATAACAAAGTATATACATTTTCATTTTGTAGAAAAATTACACATGCCATAACAGCCAGTGGGTTGGTTTTATATTATGTGCTTCCCAAGCTCTTCATTGTAGTTTCGGCAATTCGAGGAGCCCTGCGAGCAGGCA